>NC_081444.1:11856410-11867658 GCF_007210705.1 Tigriopus californicus | reverse complement strand
AACAGCCCTTCTCATTGAATTTGAGAAGGCCAAACTCTCTAAGTTTGGGACACCATTCTGGGTGAGCCAGTTTACACCCTTTGCCTGCCTTTTTGCATCTCTGTCGTTTATGGACATCGCAAATCTCAAGAGCAGTCTCTGCTATGCTCTCACTCTTTCTGACCTCTGTGACCTCTTTGACTACAAGGGGCCTTTCTGTCAAATCAAGAGTGTCAGTGTCAGTATTAAACTAAAATTAACAACATGCGACGTTTCTTGCCCAATAAAATTGACATGTTGTACGTTTTAGTACTAAGCTAGCAGCGGTACCGTATTGGTAAAGCATTCGCTTCCCATTTTGCGAATCCTGGTTCGATAAGAGGCCAGCCAAGTCCAAGCTTCTTTGCAATATTTAAATCACAGTATGAGTTGCTCCCTTAACAACTTAAATGGGCGAACCTGCGATCATTCCCGAGGGTGAGGTAATAAGTAATATTGCACGTTTGGCTGTGACAACGGAGGAGCTGGAATATCCCTTAATTGGGACACCCATCATCAGATTGCAGGCCGTTGTCTATTTTGAAACAGGAAGGTGACCAGGTGAGTGACCAGCACGTACCTCTTTATGGAGAGTAGCTCAGTGGAGCAATAGATCAAGGATTTCTAGAAATATATACTGCGAATGAGCTTCCCACCCAATCGGCCTAATCTTGGTCTTAACAGCTCTGAGCCACTTTTCGAATTAAAGTAATAAAATAAGAAACGTAGATCTGTTCAATTAAAGGTAGGTCATTTTTATTACTTTTTGCTTGTAAAGCGGATCGTTTCAAAGGTATGTTGTCAAAATCTTAAGTAGCTAATATTTAGATTTATGTAGGGGTTTAGGAGATACGAAATTTGGTTTCTGTTCGCCGTCCATATCTCTAGAAGTCCGTGAATAGGCATATAGATAGCAATAGCAAGATACCAATCTAATATCTTATTGCTACCAAAACCTTTATATTTTCAAACAAGTATTGATATGTAAAACATAAAAAGCAGGTCGAAAGAAATTGGCATCGTATCAAACCAATATTGGTAAGCGAAACAAATCATTGAAAAATCAGAACCCAAAAAGCATGAGAACGAATCATAAGAAATCAATATTCCAAAAAGCCATAAGCACAAATTATTAAAAAAAACCAATCAAAACAAATTATCAAAAAAAACACAATCAAAACAAATTATCATAAATATCAGCAAAGTATCGAGGCAGTATTGATTCAAAGAACAAATCATAAACTTTCAAAACCCGTGATGACTCTTAAACACTTTCTGAATTAACACGGTACACGGACTTCTAATTTATAGTATAATAATTTCAAGTAAAGAGTAGCTAATTTGCAGGATTTTTTTCTTCACTTTTAACTGTTTTTTTGCTCTGATAACTCTGCGGAAGGGAAAAGGAGTGATGAAATTTGAAAAACTACTGTGAAAGGTTAAGATTGGTTCATTTTGAATAGCTCATGGCTCGATGGGCCATCCAATTTTGACCATTCCACGGTTATCGAAATATTTGCGAAGTGAAGCAATAAAGATATAAAACACATTGTATTCGTTTAAGCTTACTTTATACACCATTCTTTATTGAAAAAGGTTATTCAATTTACTTTTCCACATTAATAATCTCATCCAAGACCGCAGCTGAGTCGAACCCGTATTTTTCTTCTATTTTAGGCTCATTCCCTTTGCGCGAAGTTGCCAATTCAATCAATTAGATGACTTTGTAATCGTATTTCACTTCACTCTTTTGAAAGTCCTTTATTCTTTGCAATTTTTATTCCGATTCAAGCTAAGGAAGGAGCCATGGCGAAGTGGTGAGGTCACTTTTTAGGATAAGAGGTCGTAGGATTGATTCTCTTTAGACCCTAACTGCGCACACAGACGGATAATTAATCTGACGCGGACTATGACACTGCTATCGGAAGTACATACGAACAAAACAATGGCTAGCTTTGTTGGGCGGACGAGTTTCATCCTCCGAGCCTACCGCACAAACTATAAAAATCGAATGTGCCTTTACTTTTCAATCGACTATCCAAACCCGAACAAAATGGCCAATCCGATTTGAATTCGCGAATGTCGATATCTTCGCAAGATTAAAATTCCTAAATAACCCTGCATACAAAAAACCCTTTGTTCACATTTATTCTTAATTACATTCTTGAGGTTGAGCAGAACCTTTCTATCCAGTTAATGAAGAGATCTTTGTACCTAGCTTTGAAGGATAAGTAAAATCACACTCTTCTTCTTTCTCTACTTGATCGTCGACCGTCTTGATGAATCTCAGACTGTTTTTAGGAAGTATTTAGAAAATGATATACATCGAATATTTCAGTGTCGTTGTTATAATAGCTTGTATTTCAGATTGAATGGGTTCCATGTGATGCTTGTTAACAAAATAGGGCCGTGATACAAATTTGGTACAAAATGCTACACATTAATCTCAGATAGACAACAATGTAATGGCCAGAAACTCAGTTCTCGTACGACAGATTTTCATGATCAACCCAACCCGTTCCTTATCCTGGTTTGAACCCAGATGTGGAAAAGGTCGGGTCCAGATATTAGGAATTAAAAAAAGGAGACGTTTTTGAAAGCAACAAGGGCAATCCTTATCTTTTTCCTTGGCTTCAACCACGCTATGAAAAAGCTTCATGTTCTGAATCTGACCTTTTCCTATCATTGCCCCTTTCTTTTTTGTTACTGAACTCCCAACTCTACTTACTGTAGCAACTGCCATTGGAGCATGACTTGATGGACGTCAGGGAAGCTTGAAAATCAAAAGCGAAATTTGATTGAACCTTGGCCAAATCTACCTAATCATTAAGAAAAGACTCACGATAAATGCAAGATGGCCAAATATCTGGCGGGACAAACAGGCCGTCGTCCAAGCATTTGAGACGAACTTCGGGCTTATGCATCCAATCGTGAGCAAACACGTGATCCTTGGGACATGAGTAAGTCAGTGTAGTTCCAATGGGCACTGAAGGCGATTGATTTGGCTCGATGAACCCCAAGAAGGTCACTTCCAAATCACCCTCCACTTGAACGTGGTCAAAGACAATATCCGGGGTTGAATCAGGTATTTCCAAGGGCTCCGTGGCTTCGCCATTGACAGTGATCTCGAATCGAAATCGGGAGGGAGCATACTTGATTGTAATGGAGAAAGTCTTGCCGAAATCTAGTGCGACACCCACCTCCACAGTGTTGTCCTGGAAATCCCAGTTTAAAGTTCAGCCAAGACCTAAGGCCAAAATCTTATCCCCTACCTACCTGGTCTAGCTCAGTCTTGAGAGTCATTTGACTGTAATCAGGATCAAGGGTGAACTTGAGTACTTTTCGGTTGTATTCATCTACCATAACCAATTCTGGTTGAGCTATGAAGTCTTGTCGGTCAAAGATTTGGCCTTCAATCACAAGAACAGTTTTACCCCCAAAAGTGAATGGAGCTAAAACCTTGGCAGGCATTTGGGGTCCATAAGTAGTATATGGGGATTCAACCACCCAAGTTGTTCCAGGTTCTGGATCATACTTCAGCAATGTTTCTGGATTCGGAGAAGGTATCAGGTTGCACGCCGTCCCTGCACATTGGTAAAGAGAGAAGTATGTTTTTCACCAATATGAAATGCGTCGATAAACAATGGTTTGGACTTACAGATGCATCGATCGATCCCATGTTGATCCCAGGTTCGATTCCATTGACAAGTCATTTTTGAGTATTCGTAAAACTCGCCCGTTTTTTGATTGAGAAACTTTGCGTACTTGCCACAGGTATATCTGTTTCAATGAAGATTTCTTAAGGTTATACCGTATGTTTGCCACTGAGTTCTTAGATGAATCCTGGCCAAAAATATGCCATTTTTCTTTCTTTTTTTGCTTTTTGCAAGGAAAACTATGATTGCAAATGGCACACTCAACAAAGGTTGTTTCAAATGAGTTGATCTATAAACTGGTATCCATGTGTGCACCATTGTCCTTTTTATATTAAAATATTATTTTGTGTCACCTTCACATCGCTCATATTCGTTGACTTACGAATAATGATTCAATTGATTAAAACATGAAAAGCGTCAATAACTTACTCCACTTCGGTCCCGAAGGTAGTGTTGCCATTCCAAATTAAAGTTCCTCCTCTTGGTTTCCCCGGAGGTTGAGCACATAGGATGTCTGTAAAAGAATTGAGCACTTTGGAATGTTTGAGCTGTAAAACTTTCTTGATTGTAAAGGCTTACTTGAGACACAAAATGGCCAAGGATTAGGAGCCTTGAAGGTCCCGTTTTGAAGGCATTCCACTGACAACGATTTCATATTGCGATCTGTTTCGAACCAAAGGCCGGCCTTTTCACACGTATAGATGGCCGATTCGCCAAATTCGTAAGGGATATTCTTCCAGTTAGACTTTAACCGATGACCTGGGGGTATTGGCGGATCAATGCATTGGTACCAAGCACATGGATCAACCTGGTCAGAATTCAAAATTATTTTCAGCAATGCTTGTGACTGATGAGATCGATTCAAATATTTACCGTTGCCCTTGGCGACCACTCCTGATTCCATTCACATTTGAACTCTTGTTTGTCATACAAGGTTTTGGTTCCATTGGTAAGGGTTCGTTGAAGCTTCCGAGCAGTTTTACAAGAATACTCCAAAAGCATCCCATATTGCGCGGGTTGGCCTAAACTTGGATCCCAATTGTACACGTGATCGTCACTCGGCATGTTGGGATCAGGACAAATCCGCTCTAATATTGGGTTGAGCATATAAGTATGAATAGAGAACAAAGCTTAGCTCCAATGAACGAATTCTACCTGATGGTTGAAAGCACTTCTTCCAGATCGTTGGTGTATTCCAGGATCCGTTTGACATGCATTGAATGGTGAAATTCATGAGGTGCTTGTCTTCTTCAAAGAAGTACCCATCCTCACACATGTAAACCACGGAATCATTGAAGGCCACTGTTGTCCCATTTTCGTACAGGCTAACCAAATGATGACCCATCGGTGGTGTTGGCGGGTCAACACATGCCACCCCTTCAGAAAAACAAGAAGGACAAAGACACTTATTCAATAATGATCCATGTCATATTTAGTGTACACCTACAAACGCAAGTGAAATTGTCGTTGCCATCCCAGATTTGGTTCCATTGACAAGTTCTAGTAATGGTCGGCTCTGTTCCTGCATTAGTCAGCAACTCTTGGCCCAAGCGGCATTTGTATTCCAGTTCTGTTCCATATAGAGTGAGGTTTTGGACCAAGTAAATATCCTGTTCCAATTTGGCCACTTTGTCGTCACATTGGTTGTGCGGGCAAGTGGCACAAAAAGCTGCCAGGAGACAAGGTGCTTTTTGCCCTGGTGCAGTTTGAAAGGTTATGGTGGCAACGTTGGAACCCCCAGATGGTTCAATGGAACTCATTGGCAATTTGATGATCATCGAGTTTTTGTTCGATGAGGGCAAACTCACAACCTAAATCATTCATTCACTTCATTGACCATGCACCTTGTAAGAGTTATTGCATTTGTCTTACTGGACTGGAGAGTTGTAAAGAAGACTCGTCGATGGCTTCCGAAAATTGGAACAAAAGCACCCTGGTTTGGGGTGGATCTGTCGGTGTGCTAAATTGGAAGCTATAGCTAGGATCAGCTGGATCAGACGTGTTTCGATATCTGATTTGAAGATCCCCGCAATCTTCATTGGGCACATCTTCCCACTCTCCCCGATCTCCCAAACAGATATGACCAAACATAGTTCCAGAATTCTTCACCACGATTGTTCCATTATCAGGGGGGCTCACCGGTTGAGGACAAAGTTTGGCTAGGATAAAAGAATTAACATCAAATCTCTTGTCATTTTCGCTATCTTAATATCATACGCGTACTTTCAACGCATTGTGGCCACCCTGGTGAAGGTTCATCCCACGTGTTGCCTGGTTTGCAAGTGACATTCTGGGAGACCTTGTCAATATCTTCTGAAAACTTCATTCCCCTCTGACATTCATAATGAACATCCGTAAAGAACTCAACTGGATTGCCATCCCATGTAGCCTCCATTAAACCACTCTCCAGCGAGGGAAATGGGGGTTGTAAACATTGGGTCCCTATATTGACGAAACGAACAAATATACTAGCGACCAGAATTACACAGCTAACTTAAACTCACAAACACACTCATCCGGTTCGGAATTTGGATTCCATGTTCCATTCCATTGGCACTTGAGGGTTCGAGTCAAGTAATTGGTTTGGGTCGTGACATTCGAATATTGCTTAGCTAGACCACAAGTATATTCGACTTGAGACTCGAATAACAGAGGCACGTCGGTGTCCGGCTCATCCGTGTACTGAAAGCAAAATATTTTTTAGAATAGCTTTGGTGAGGAGCACGTTATGGATATTACCTTCAATAACTGTTCTCTCAATGGTTTCGTTCCCATTGGACAGTTGACTGAATTAGTGCATTGGAAGCATTCAAACGATTCGATGCATAAATTCGTAAAAAGGTCATTGTCAAACTCAACTTGAAAATCATATTCCTTGACTGACATAGGGTCTTGGTCGATGGCCCCATGCATGACGAGCACGTTGGTGTTATTGGTTAACTCCCAACTAAAATCTTGAGCCTGTTTGAAAATCAATTGATATTGCTTATAAGTTTGCTTTGAAGATTCACCTTTAAGGTAAAACTTCAGCCCATACTTCTTGATCCAAAATTGGGGTTGAGAACCTGATGATTAAACTGATTTCCGACAACCGCGAGCCGACGGAATTGTTAATCTTAAGGTTAAAATTTGCCTGATTGGTGGGGCCATTGGCATTCTGGAAAATTATCCCTGATTGACATTGGTTTGATTGATACTCGTTCGGACAAGTGGGCCCATATCTCGAGCCAGAATTCTTCACTTGCACCGTCCCATTTAGTGCCGGGGGATCCAAAGCCGGACACTCAACAGCTTGAAAAGAAAAAGGAAATCATACGAATTGAAAATCAGTCAATTACCACTCTGCCTCAAGCACGTAAGTCTGGAATTAGGATTTTGTCTGATTTTCGGAATTGTTGTATTTTAAACCGGAACGTCAGCTCTTTAGCTTAAAGGAGCTGTATTGGTTTTTAACTCGATCCAAACAGCAGGGCATTGGTAAAGAAATTCCAAGCAACGATATTACGGTAATTCCTTCCTTTTTTCAAAAAAGGAACTTAAATTCGAGTACATTTTAAAATGGTGTAATTGTAACGAACCAAAAACTAAAAGAATTACTCGTTACACGTTCCTTTCTTAGCTTCCAAAGAGGCCTTTGATTTTTTGGTTATCTCATGGCAGCAGAGGAAACTTAAGGCTCAACAGAGCCTCCATCCATCTAGCATATTATAATCAATGGAAGTCAGGGTTGAAAATTGTGCTGGCTACTCTGAGTGTGTCCTTGGTTTTAAATCTTGTTCCATTTGCAACTTATTGTTCACATTTTCTCAATCAAATTCCGTTGGACTGAAGACCTAGTTCAGTGCAGCAAGGAAATTCTTTCTTTGGCTTGAGCATGATGCATCAAATTTCCCAGGACTCCACATTTCCATGACTTAAGCCATCAAACGAGGAAGCTTTACTTACTTGACAATGGCTAATACTGTTTTTCCATCATGACGTTTGCAACATTGTTTTGACCCTCAACAATCATTACCCCATCTGGGGCTCCAATCATGACTCCCCAAAGCATTCTAATGAAGTACATTTTGAACATCTATGCAAAATTATACGCCAATGCTCATTTTTGAAAACAGATGACACGCAGTCCTCAAATTTTAGGCATTGGGACTGCTTGAACCCACATCACAATTTATTTTGTGAAATATAGTCTTGATGGGGCAAAAACCGTAAGATATTGCTGACCTCAAGTTTTAGTAAAAGTAATTGTAACGAGTAACGCCACTACATCTTCTTTGAGTAATGGTTGTGCAACAAATTACTATTTTTGACCAAAGTAATTGTAACTGTAATTCATTCCATTTATGGAATGAACGACTAATGCCTTGCCAAAAAGGGGTGAAGAAGTACGATCAAATATTTGAAAGTGGGTTGTGATTGAAACAAACATTTTTTGTGTGCTTAGAAACTAACTCACGCTTTTCTTATTTTACTTGTGTATCCTTTTCGTTTTCAGTTTTTTTTATTATTCGAATGTCAAGGTTTGCCCTTTTTAGCTTGATTAATTGTCCCAAAACTGATTCAGCAGTCAGTTCACAACGTAACTATGTATATGTTATGATATAGAAAATGTCAAGAGATCACTCACTGTCCACGCATTCTCCCCAATCATGGGGCGGAACCCAAATATTGTTTGAAGTACACATAGCTTGAACGTTGACTTGATCAAAATCAGCTTGGAACTTTTTTCCATCCATGCAGGAATACGTCAGATTCGTTCCAAAGGCAAAGGTTGTGTTTTCATGAATCGGATTGCCCTCATAATTGTCCGCTTTTAAGTTCAAATGACTCATGTCGGGAGGAGAGATACATTCGGACCCTTGGGAAAAATATTGAGGTTATTTGTTAGACGGAACTGAATTTCCGTGCATCTATATACTTTTGGACCGGTTTTCAGAGGCATAATATTCCCTCTCCAGCACTCAAAGGAAACCAAACGTAACCATCAGAAATTTTATTTCATGGCACTGTGTTCCCCAGTGGCTGGAATGTAAGTTTCCATTCAATTGTTGAGAGAATGAACATTCTCTCAATTCAGATTTGGCTTTGAGTGGTTTCAAGGGAAAATCATTCCTTGAAAACCAGTTCTCACAAAACAAAACTGTGTATTCAATTGCAGGAGGGTGGCGTTCTTTACATGTAGTTTATTCAAGTTCGGATTTCAAAACGTCGATTCGTCAACACCTAAAACGTGCTCGCCATTTCATACCCTCTCGTGTGAAGAGAAACTCGGGCAAATCTTTGCTCTGCTCTTCAATCTCGACGGCATGAAATAGGCAACACTTTTAACCACTAGAGGTGATTGGTGGCTGAAATGTGCCCTAGTTCCGTAATGAAAACAAACTGATTGTTCCCACGCCATGCGGGAAAGGTTTGACCCCATATCAAATGAATTGATCCTCCACCAAGGCTTGAATGTTTGGATAATGATTGGGGGACCTCGAGGATCATGAGAGGGACCTCACTTTGTGTCCTGCCTGACTGAAGCCACCAATCACTTAATATGAAGACAAGTCTGACTTCGGTCCACTTGAAGGAAACCCTAGACTTGCGTCTCCTCTTCCTGTACATCCCACTGTCTTTGCCGTAGAAAGTCATGGATTGCATTGGGCAGCCTGGATTCCACGTCCCATTTGAGCCAAAGACTGCCTCACCAACGAATTTTTCATGAAACATTGTCTCCAACACCCATCAAACAAACACAAAGAGGAAATCTTGACCAATATAAAAAAATGATCATAAAATTTCAATGCGCAATCAAACATAAGGAAACAGGCAAGTTCCAAAAGCTCGACTGGTCGTCCGGCAATACTTCTTAACATTCTCCATCTTAGATTTCTATGTTTAGTTTGATGTGAGGTAGTTTATTCCTATTTTGCTTCGTTGTCGCGCTTCTCAGGACGACATATCATAGCCTTTTAGTTTTGTTCTTTTTCTTGGTCTCTTAATTTTTCTACTCATAGATAGTTACTTCTCCTGAATTTATGATGGAAGCAATTTTTGGAAAAGTCTGCAAAGAGGCTAGACAATGTTTGGACTTGTTCTTGGTAGGGTAGGATCCTTCCGTATTCAATGAGCCCTTTATTGAGAGGCCCGTAAAGGGGCTATATTTGAACGTGCATTGTCTGATTTCTAAAAAAGACAGCACAAAAGTTAAGATCTTAGAAGAACTAGCCGTTGCGAGAGAGATTGCATTCATCTCTATAACAGAAACCTGGATTCGGCCAGGGGTCTTAGATGAAGAACTAACTATAGTTGGTTTCAACTTAGTTCGTAGTGATAGGTCCTGATAATCATAATATCTAATAAAATCATAATATATAATAATAATATTAAGGTCCTGATAATAGGTCCTGATAATAATAAATAATAGACGCCCTGATAATCCCATATTCCCACATGGGGGTGTATGCCTACATGTTAGGAATGATTTGCAAATTAGTCGGGTACAAATGTCGAATGGAGAAGTAGAAGTCTTAATTTGTCATATCCGAGGGCTTGATCCATCTATTGTAACAACGTATAGACCCCCTTCTTGTTCAGTAAGTTCCTTTATGTCAGCTCTCCAATTCACTGGAAATGAGTTGGATCAGGCAGTCTGCTCAAAGGTTTTCTTTGTAGGGGACTTTAATTTTCCGGCTTGCGTTGTAGAGTGGGAGGTTAGTCCTGATGGGTATATTCCCATTTCGAAATCGACATCTCAGTCGTTTGAAAAGCTGGAGGAGTTTGCGATCTTGCGCAAGTTCTCCCAACATGTTGATGAAGCCACGAGAGCAAATAACGTTCCGGCTTTGGTCTCTTCCAATGACCCTGATCTGATCCAGTATGTCCGTGTGGCACCTAGTAATTTGTCAGGTCATCGTGTTCTTGAGATAGGGTCGAACATAACTCAAAAGCCGGCGTGGTTTAGAGTAAAACCGATCAAAAAGGTCGGTCAGCCTAAGTTCAAGTTCAAAGATGAACATTGGCCGTTGATTATAGAAATATTTGAAGAACTGGACCTGATTTCAAATCTGAAACAGGAATCGTCCATAGATGCAGCTATTGATTAATTAGTTTCAGTATTTAAGTAAGTTTGCTCTAGTTTAGCAATCTCTGAATGTGTTCCGAAAAGTGATACACAGACAAAAAGTTTAAAAATATGGGAAGACTTTCTTCAAAAAGAGTTGTAAACTGGCACACAGGCTGAGGAGCACTTCGAATCCAGTAATTGCGGGTAGTCTCCAAAGAAAGTTGGCCGTAGTTCAGGGTAAGATTAAGGCCTCCATCGAATATGACCAATTCCAAACTGAGAGTAAAATGATTCAGTAGGTCATATCGAATCCAAAGGCTTTTTTCTCTTATCGAACTCTAAGAGAAAGATGAAACACTCCTTTGGGCCTTTTGAGGTTGATGGGGAATCTATTAGCAATGTAAAGGCTATGGCTAACATACTTGGAGATCAGTCCTCCAGTGTGTTTTCAAACCCACTGAGTGCAGAAGCAACAGCTCATTGCTCTGAAGATGAGTCTGTTGAGATTGACAGGGTCAGTCAA
>NC_081444.1:11852051-11856359 GCF_007210705.1 Tigriopus californicus | reverse complement strand
AGATTTTACCTGAATTTCGACGAGAATTGACCTTTTTTAGCGTTTTCAATGTGGCTTAGTAATGTGCTTTCATCAGCGAGAGCCTCAGTGCCTGAAAAGTGTCCATTACAAAACCATATAGTAGATGGCTCGAACAAAATATCGAGTAACTAACTAACCGATAAAATTCTTGGGTCGTATTTGTACGTTCACATAGCCCAGATTTCGATGCGATCCCCTGAAAGATCGCCAAGCAATCTGATGATCCGAATCGTCTGGTTTTTGTTCATTGTTGCCGAAAATGTTGGCCCGGGTACAGATTCCACCCATGTCAGATTTCTCTTCCAGCCAACCACTCGCCAAGTGCTTGACATTGCAAGAAGAGTTGCCATTCAGAGAGAAGGCCAACCCACTCTGATCACCCAAGGAATCGCCGGCCTCGGACATTCCCGTCGAGTTTTGAAACCCCCTCAAAGTGAGGGCATAATTTGACGATTTGTTTCCGATAGAAAACGTTTGGTAGTGGGCTTGGGCCCATTTTCCATGTGCATCCCATAAGTTTACAATCATCTCATGGTCGCTTCCAGCCACGATGCTACAGAAATAAACCACGCCATTCAATCAAGAAAAGATAAAAAAACCTTACGTAATGCATATGAAATCGAATGTAAACGAACTTGTGAAGGTTGTCCAATCCTATCCAATACTCGTTAATTGAGTGGCCGGCGTTGCTATCTAAGGTGGTGGCTTGATATTTTGTCATGTCATTGGATCCGTCGAAGTAATGCTGAAAAAGATATCGCCGTTTATATTTTATTTTTCATTACGGTAGAGTAATGCAACTGCACAGAGTGAGGAGTCGATGAAAACCCGTTGAGGTACAAACAGTAGCAGTGCTGTTCTTTCGTAAACATGCATTATCTTAATCTGATCCGATGATGTTCATTATTGCCGATAGTCAGTGGCAGAAGCTTAAACCAGCCTTGACCAAAAGATGGGTTCTATGTGTATTTGCAACGTCGAAGTTGGATAACTTGTACTAAATGGTTATTCTTGCAGGCTTGTAAGTAGGCTCCAGTGATGAAAATTATTTGGGACAGAGTCTATACTCATGGATGGCTGTCAGCTGAGTCAACAACAGCGTTCCATTTGCCTACAAAATATTACGTCGTGTGAAGTGGTGCAAGATCTTGAAGCCCCGAGAACCATTTTACCGCACCAACAACAAACGGGAAAAAGTTATGTGTTCGAGCTTGGCCAACATGGTTCCTGATATGTATAATATGGTTAGAGTGACAAGTACGGAGTACAAGGAAATCATGTGTGAGAGACATCCTCAAGCGTGCAGCCAAGAAAAACGATTGCTCAGCTACCTATAAAGTGCTATCATCGCACTTTTGGTTGAATGGAGACACAATCGCCCATTTAAAAACATTTTTAGACCAAAAAAGCCCTGCGCTAAGCACACTGTACATATAGCCATTGGGACGCTAACTTCAATTTACTAAGCTCATTTGGATGAAAAATTAGATTCGAAAGGTAGCTCAAGCGACTTGTCGTTTGCGAGCATACATATCGAAGCCCAGAGCAAGGAGAATTCTTTCAAAGTCTGAGGAAGTTATCAAAATAATGAATTAGAGCCCGGCCAAGTTCTTTCTCTTGGAATGCACGCAAAACCATAAACTGTTATCGTTTAATACCGTCTCGTTGGAAAGCAATCCGTCTTTGTGCCGAATGAGCATGGTTGTCCATCCCAGTTCACACCAAACTCGTACGGCCTTGGATGGACTTCTGTTTCCACTCGGATCGATTAGAAACGATCCACTCTGATGAAACCCCAAACGATACACTTCGGAGCAATCCTTCACCGGAGGAAACAAGGCTATAGAGAATGAATTTAAAGCATAAGTGATTTGGCAAATACAACAATAAACTTGCAATCGAAAGTGACTGCTATCTCACCCATATCGGAAAAGTGTGGAATGAATTCAAAAATGTCGATACTTGTGTTCTGATCACCCACGACTTGGAACTGGCTCGTTAGGTGTGGATGCTTGAAAATCCAAGTGATGGCAATGTTGGAGACTCGTTTCTCCTTTGTGACCGTTTCTTGAAAGTTGGGCATCCCGGATGAAGATCTGTATTTGAGCTCAATATTGGTGTTGCCCGAAAAGATCATCGTCACTCCATCGACGTAAAGATCCTCTCCAAAATCAATGTCGATCTCCAAAGGGAGGAGCAGGTTATCCTTGAATCGAGCAATACTCCCCAGAGATCCGTCGATGATCATGTCAAGGGTTGAGCTGTCCCACAGACTATTATTATTTTGGTTTACCGACACTCGAAATGACGTTGAATTGACAAATTTCCCTACATAGAGAGAGAAAAAAAGGTTATTTATCCTTAACTCCACAGAAAGAGGAAATTGGGCACATCTTTTGGAAGTGCAAGATGAATAATATTTAGGTATAATTTGCGTAAAAAAGCTTTCAAGATAAGAGGAATTGATTATATGTCATTGTCCTCTAGTAAATTTCAAGTGCGTCTTACTTTGGCACACCAATCTAAATAGGAATGCAGCAAGATGCCCGTGAATAATTTTTCCACGAATCAAATTGTAATGGCTGAACATTTTCCCACACAATTTACTGGTTTGAACCCTCGCCGACTGACAAATCTTGTATCGTGCCTTGTTAGCCCAGCCTTTTTTGGACCTCTCGGCTCCTTGGTTATCATGATTTTCATTTCCGTTCAGATCTGTCCAAGAGGCCACTTATTGTATAGATACGCCCAATTCAATGATGTTAAGAATGTAATATTATATACGATAGCTTTGGGAATGTAAAAAAAGCCGAATTAAACCTATTTTCAAATACAATTAATCACCCGTGCCAACAAGGATTCAGAAGTTACGAGCATGCTTTTTCACCTGAAATCTCGTCATAAAAGACAGTGTGTGAAAACTAATTGTCTCCATTGTGCTCCCCTTAAAATGCTTAATTATCAGATGATTTTCTGACAAAGAAATATTTGTCATTTACCACAAAGTGGTGTTCCAAAAGCCGAAGTTAGGTCTCGTTCTAGGAGGAGCTCGTTGGTGTCCGAACGAAGTTTGCATGTGGATTGATCTAATTGGAAGGAGAAGAAGTGACAATTCTCGTTTTTTCGGCAGTCATCAAAACAGTCGTCGAGGGACCCAATCGATGTCTCTGGCACACTAAGGCTACTCGTTATCTTGTATCCTTTCCAAAAGCACTGGCCTATTAATGAAGCAAATGTGTTCATGAACATGATTCACGCCAACGGATCAAACCAATCTCAAATCAGACTGACCTCTCCATGCGGGTTCAGATGGTTTCATATATGCACCTTCTGTTTCTGATACTTCATCAGGCACCGGATCATCGCAAGTAGTGCCTGAATGACAAGAGGCATTATTAGAATATGACAAATGAAATTGGACACGGATATTCTTTGGTATTGAGAGCTTACTTCTAACGCAATATGGGAATGGGGCGGTGTCACTGTAGTTGCCTAAAGATTCCACACAAGGCAAATCAAAGGTCCAATTAGCAAAAGCATTGACTAAGCTCCCACCCTTTCGACATTGATAGGTCACCGAATCACCAAAGCGAACAATGTCTTGGGGAGGGATCAGTTCCAGGTCGTGTGTTGGGTCTGGCAAGGGAGGATAGTCGCAGGCAATCCCTGAGGAAAATGAATCGGTTAGTCTTAGCTAGTCAAAGTAAACTTTAAGATATGTGCCTAATTCCTGAATAAAAGTGCAGAGGATTGGAAACATGTTTTTTTCTTTGTGAACAAGGGACATTAGACACGTTGTCGACTACGTCTGCGCACGTCGTAAAAGTATTTTTGTAAATACGTTTTAGAGCACCCCAGATTCTCGAAACCGCTTCTTAGTGCCTTTCTACTGTACACTTATTATTTTCGCAATCGTGGATAAATGGATATGCTCACACTTTTGGTCATAATGAATTGACTCGAACCCGACGCTCAAATGAAAACGTTTTCATCCATTCTTGCCTTTCAAAATATGCCTTTATATGCGGTAAGTAAATTCCTTATTTATTGAGCCCTGTTATAATGAAACAGCCGTAAGAATTACTAAGTCCTTGAGGGCCACATTTGTGTGGCAATAAATTGTGGTGATTGATTGTCAAATGGTCTCAAATTAGAAAGCATTTTGATGAATCATCCCAGAAACCTGATTTAACAAGCTATTTTTTGTCATCATGCACTTAGACAGGAAAAGTTGCTTAATGGTGACGTCAGTGTAACAGAAGGATTTGTTAACGTTCTCAAGAGAAT
>NC_081444.1:11822386-11852015 GCF_007210705.1 Tigriopus californicus | reverse complement strand
GCAGAAACCTGATTTAACAAGCTATTTTTTGTCATCATGCACTTAGACAGGAAAAGTTGCTTAATGGTGACGTCAGTGTAACAGAAGGATTTGTTAACGTTCTCAAAAGAATGTGAACCTAAAAATTCTGAGCCAGTTGCGTTTCGCACAAATCAATAGCAATATACGTATAACAACTAGTTTCCTCATGTGTGCGATTTGCACATATGTCAGGGATCGGATTCTATTTTGCCAACAGTGTTGGAAACCATGACATCGAAAAATGAAGCTGTTCCCATATTCAATTGATTGAACAATTTTCTAGATTTCTCTGATTGCAGCCCTATCCCTATCCCCCCTAATTGGGGGCAATTGCAAAAATGATTACGTTATTCAATCAGCATGTATTTTAGCTACGTAACAAGTACTGCCTAAACGAAGTGGCTATTAAGAAATCAGCGACATCACGAGGAAACAATGGGAACAAATTATCCGTTGTTCAACATCAGAGAAATTTCTCGGTAATTTTCAGCTTGTCTGTATCTTCTTTTGGTCTCAAATTGGACGGTGCTTAAAAAGCTATCTTAGACTATGATATAATATGATCAGCCACACTAGCCAAGCTTCAGTAATTAAAACAAGAAGACCGTCCACCAAAAATACTACTAGCCCCTTTTGGATACTGTTTTGAGTGCCTCCAAGTTGTTTGACATCGGTTAACATTCTGAGGCATTGGCATGAGGCAACAATTTGAGTAACTTTTTTCTGAAACGACTGGTCAAAAATAGATGAAGCCCGATACCCCTTTTCCGAATGGTGCATCATTTAAGGTGCCAAGTTTTTGGGTTCCAGTTATAGCCACCAATGAGCTAGATCATTGGTTCAATGAAATCATCGAGTAAAATAGTGTAAGTTTGAAACCAAAAGTCAGACAATGTTTCACAGAGATCAAAATAAAAGACCAAATTGTTTTTTACGAAAGCATGTTCATGGACATAAAACATTCACACGCTTTGAATAGAGATACTCACGTTCACATTTCAAATCCGTGGCCTGCGTGTCCCAAAGTCGATTGAATAAGCAATTTGCTTCATGTGTTCCTCCTGGATAGACATAGCCGTCTCTGGCTCTTTGTAACTCAAACTCCCTGGCATCACAATCATATCTAAAATAAGTAGCAGTAGTTTAGAGAGCAGTTCTTTCACATTCAAATATTCAACCCTTTGTCCTACTGGATTGTATCGCGGTAGATGAATGTATCATTGGAGAAAACAGAAGTTAGAGAGATCACGCGCAAATTTGGAACCGTGTGGTTGAAAGGATCCACGCATTTCTTCTGAGTCGTACACACTGGGTAGGGAGCAATGCTTGGGTAAATTCCTCCGGTCTGACAAGCTACACTAAAGCTCTTATTCACAGCCGTGTCCTGTTCTTCGAAGTACCCGTCATCCGCGCATTGAAATGTCAAATTTTGGCCAATGAGAACAGGCACAGAAGCCATGTCCCCGGGGGTTGAGTAAGTATTTCCATTGGCGATGAATTCATAGTTTCCAAATTCGGCTGGAACGTTCGGAGCTCCACCCACGCAATGGGTTGCTGTTGAATAAAAGGATATTTACGTTGATGAATGGTAAGCCAAGGGTGTCTATTTGAGCCGGCTACTGCACAATATGAGTTAAACTTACGAATACATTGTTCTGTAATATTGGTCCAAAGGTCGTTATCATGGCAAACTCGCACTTGCGTTGCACTCCCATTGGCAAACTTAAAATAGTCATTGCATTCATAGCTAAAAGATGAATGAACATTTACCGAAAGAGCTCTACGTAGGTAAATCTAGATTCCAAGAGTGGGTTAGCCCTCTAATCATTAGAAAACGATTTCCCTCCAGGGTTCACTTTTGCTCAAACAAATCGAAGCCAATCAAAAGACCGTTGCGAAGAAGTACTTTTTGCTTTCCAAAAAAATCTCCATTATCTTGAAAAAGAATCCGGCTTGGTTAATTACCGAACTTCCTCATTGTGGGAGTAAGTGGTTTTTGAAGAAGGCTGTTGGTGACCATTCGCCACATGAGACCCACTGGGTGGATCACATTTAATAGGTTGAACACAAGTGGGCCATTCGGATGGGTAAGCGTATGATCCATTGGTCGTACATTCCACAAACAACTCCTTTTGAGTAGGATCCGTGTCAAACACTTTGGGGTGTTCACACAAATATTTGATGGAGCTATTTTTTAAAGTGCGGTGTGTCTCGTAATTTCCCTGTGGTATTTCATTTATATTGGCATCGAATATTTTGAAGCCTTCCGAGATTTTATTTTCCAAGGGTTCCATACAGTGCGTCGCTGAAAAGAAGTATTAAGTGTGTTTCACATTAATATTAACTTTTTCAGTCTTTGATCACTTGATACTTTCTACAACCCTAAAATGTCTTGTTCTTCCCTTCGCGACATGCTTTGCCAAAACTGTTGTAATTCCATCGAAATCGCGGTTTAGATATTTTTGGTTCAACCGGAATTTTGCATCTCTTGACCAAGTATTTGGTTTTTCGGAAAAGTGAAACAAGATATCATCTCGGTTCTTGAGAAATACCCTTAAGTGAAAAACTGTACCGTACAAATTCCCCCCAGATTCACTGTAATAACTGCAACAATGAATACAACGTAAATTGAGACATCTCAACAAATGTCACCTAACCATTCAATCGAGTGAATGGAATGAACACCCTAAATGGCGACTCCTCTATTGGAAAAAATCGAACTCTTTCATCCTCGATTTCCAAGAATGGTATTTTAGTAAAAATGTCCAATGAGACGAATTCTCGCAAATAAACCTTATCATAACAATTTCAAGGTAGTTTTGGACGAATCATCTTCAGGCAATGAAGGCGTATTGGCGCAAGTACACATATGGAACGTTGAAAAACGACTTATCTCGACGTCAATCCTATGCCGTCCATTTTCGAGGGCTTTCCAGCTCAACTGATTGCTTAAGAAATCTCCACGACAAATGTCGTAAAGCTTTCAAAAAATGAAGACCCCCGCCCAATCAAGCAAACCAAATCGTGAATTCTCCTCAATAGAAAGTACTTGCTATCATATTTCCCCTTCCCAAAGTTCTGTAGATCATTATGAAAACGAGATGCTTAAGAGACATCGACGTGCGTATGAGAAACGTCGTAGATATGAAGCTATTCCAAGGAAAATAAGAAGAGAAACATTAAAAAACTCTCTAAGTTGGTCAGCTTGTCTCGATCAAATAAAAAAAAACATGCTAGGGCACAGTTTTGAATATCCACTGAACTCACGTTCCGACGTCGAGCTTGGAGTTGTCAAAAATTTAATGTAATCCAAAGACGAGTTACTAAGATAAAGGAAGGAAACCTAGGGTTTTTTGATTGTCCTTAAACGCTTACCAGTTTGTTCTTTGGTTTTTTTTTTGCTCCTTTTGGGAAAATATGTAAAATCGTTGGATCAAATGATTGCCAACATAGATTCCAAATTCCAGCACTTTAACAACTCATGAGTAACCAAGAAGGAAGATTGGTAGTGCTCAGAAACACAATTCTTCACGTCAATTAAAGTTTTGAATAGTGTCAAACATTTTTCGGCAAAATAAATTGTTCGAGATTTGTAACTCTGGATTTCGAAAATACTGTGAATTATTTGCTATTTTCTGAACAACAAATTTACACATAATTCTTGCCTTGAAAAATACAAAAAGCATTATTTTTGCGAATTTCCTCCAATATTAGATACTCTGATTATGCCCTGTTTTGGCTATTGGGATTGTGTAATATTCTTCAAATAACTGTTTTGTGCATGTCCCTGGCGCTTTCGTCAATTCGCCTTTTTTGGTAGCACTGTTTTGGGTGGGTCGATCGAGCAATGTGTCGTTTGACCCACCCAAAAGTTAGCCCAAGTGCTAGTGACATGGAGTACGTCAGTAGTGGAGTGGAAAGCTCAGTCGAAGATCGAACGTCTTCTAGAAAAGTTTTGTAGAGCTATGCGTTAACTCCGCTGATCAGATGCATACCCGCTGATAGAGTGCTCAATGAATTCCATCTTCATGTTCAAGCACTCAATTAGGAAGAAGCACAAAACTGAAACGTCTTCTAGTGAGGTTAGACATGGAGTACGGTAGTAGTGGAGTGGAAAGCTCTCTGAAACCTCGCTAGAAGACGTTTCAGTTTTGCGTTACCTCCTAATCAAGTACCTGAACAGTGAACATGAAGATGGAATTCATTGAGCACATTGAACACTCTCTCAGTGGGCAATGCATCTGATTAGGAGGTAACGCATAGATCTACAAAACCTCGCTAGAAGACGTTCGATCTTCGACCGAGCTTTTCACTCCACTATTGACGTACTCCATGGGTTAGAGAGCTTTCCACTCCACTACTGCTGTACTCCATGGCTAGACCAAGATAAGCGCTCAGACAACTTGCTCAAACCGGTTTAATGTAATGTGTCAGAAGAGAGCGTTTGCACGGCAAAAGGTTGCATATGGATTTCTATAGCCTCCTTACCCTGCACGAAATATAGTTTACGTTCTGCACTTCAGAGGGCGCTTTGTGGGTCACCCTCGGCCAAATAAAGGGCTGACTGGGCCAATCATCTTCATTGCATTATAATGCGTTTAAGTTGTTTTTATCTAATTATACCAAAATCTTAGTTTTAATTAATGACCCCGGTCACATAATGGCCCGAAAAAATTCAACGCCAGACTTGAGCATTTTATTTAGCACTCTACCGTGCCTCTTCCCGTTTTCCTTGGGTCGTGTGACGTTCCATGTAAGGGTCCTCATTCAGTTTTTGGACATACTATCAACGATTCAGATTGGCACCAGAGACGTCAGGAGTTTCTGGACCACGCATTGCCGCTAAGTCCATAGAGCAAATGATAAAATCAAATAAGAAACTAGGACGATAGTTTGGTTAAGTGGACCTTGGTGGAGCTTTAGATGTTGGAGAGTCTAAAGTTGCTGCTGATAAAGCTTTTGTGATGTTGGTCAAAAGGGATCAGACGGTTCACAAGATCCTAGTTGCCTACTTTGTGTTTAAACGAATTCAATCCCGCTTGTTGACGGAAATAATTCGAAAATCATGTTGGTAGAAATCATAGTTCTAAAGTAAGCTCTCCGATGGAATATTCATTTGGTATTAAAAGATAGATATTTTCTATCATCCCGACTTCACCTACCACGCGTTTCATTACGCACAGTTCTGGAAGGAAAAATGCTGCCTTTTAATCTTACAATTCGCTTTTCAGACCAAAGGTATTAAGATTCGAATGAAGCAATGACAAGAACTGGAACCCAATTTGAGTGGAATTTGTGGTTTAAAAAGCATTGAACCAAAGTCCTCGGCAAACGGCATAACAATCCGTGACGGTCTGTCGGTACCATATGGAGGCTCACTTTGCATTCAAAAAGAGTAAAAACCACTTCCTTACCTTGATAAACAAATACCGGAATCAATATATTCGGGATGCATTTAAAGGACAATAAAAGAGATTTGAAAATTAACGCTCAAACTATAGGTGGCTCTCATAATTGTTTGGTGTCTACGTACATTACACACTCCTTCTCCTGAAAAAAAGGCTACTCGAACTCTTTTTCTGCGGTCGATTAGAATATACCTCCAACCCAATTTTACGTAATCGCAAACTTATCACGTATCCAAGAGGACATGCCATTCTTCCATAAAGACTCAAACGGATTACTGGTAACAACGTCCAGGAATGTTGTAGCATTGTGCCTCTCTAACATTTATCATTGTAGGTACTTACGAATACAGGTGGCTCCAATATTGCTCCAAGTCCCATTTGATTGGCAAACAATGGATTTGGAAGGCTCGTCATCGCTGAACTTGAAGCCATCATCACAGGTATAACTAGGGAAATTAGATTGGAATTAGTTTTAAATCTTCACCGCTCTGATGCGATACTTAAGACTATTAGGTAATGCTCAAGCATGTCGTGATCGGCATCAAAATCAGGACATCCTTGTCAATGTTTCAAAAAGGCTTAGTCTAAGCGAAATCCTTAATCCTATAAAATTCTTATCAATCTAAGTTCTTAAGTAATCAGTTCTCCTGAAAGGCAAGTGTTCATTATTTTTCCCAATGCCCAAACCCCAAAGAATAAAGAACTGACCATCTTGTTCGATGTTCAAAGGTTAACTGATCGACCAAAACCCCAAAAGTTGGGGTCCTTTCTTCATGGCAACCATTTATTCGAAAACATTTTGAAGGTGCGGTAGCACTGTTGTCTCGTCATCAGTATACTCAATTATTATTGCCACATCACCATGGTCATCGAGTTCTATTGATGACTCTTCTTGCTGCATAGTCCACGTGTCCAAGACACTTTTACAAAAAATGACGGATGAGCTTGAGATCTTAGATTGAGGCTGAAAATTTGGGGTGATTTTCGACCTGTCAGACGCCTGGTTGGGGTCCTTACGAACTATGGACAAATGAGGTAAGTCGATTTCGACATTGCTCACTCAGTCACAAGATCGGGCTCAAAAATACGCTTAGTTCTAGTTCTGCACCTTGAACAACCAAACAGGGGAAAATTGTTATCAATTATAACGATTTTTCTGCTATTTATGCTCAACTTTAGGAAAAAATCTCATCTTTACCAGATTAGTGATAAATTAACATTGCATATCCATTGCATAAAAGTTTCTGCAACTTTTGACCTAATTGCATGATTAGAGCATTTTTCCCATGCGATTTTGCCTCTCTATGGGCGGCTTTATACTAGGACGGAAACGTGGGATTGAATCCGGTTTGAGAATGGAAGTAGGACAATTGTTGGTGCGAGTCAGGCAAAAGATTTGATCCAGCAGAGGGTTCTTGTCTTTCTCTGTACTAAGGTCGAACATAAAAATCATGCTGCAAAAAACTCGCCCCAGCACTACTCCTACTTCAATCCTCAAACCGGGTTGAATCTTGGTTTTCCAGCCTATTGTAAAGCCGCCTTTCTTTTGATCCTTATGGGGATAGAGTGCACTAATTCATTAATCATAAAAAGTCAGACATAATGAACTTTTTGGACATTCTTATTAGCAAATTCAATTCATAATTTTGGTAGACCAAATATAGTATAAAGATTAAATGTTAAGAAAGAGACGAATTATAACTTTTCATTTTAATAGTAATGGGGATTGCATTCCCTGTGGCCGGTTAGAAAAGCCCGTGAAAAAGAAAAACAAATCAAAATTACAAGGAATCAAAATCACAAAAAAGATCAATTGGCGAGACTATGAAGACAAATGTGATTGAAAAAGCGACCCTTCCCAATTGTATCATGCTGAACAAAATTCAGAATATATATGAACTTGGTGGCTTATCTGTGCAAAACATATTCCATATATAATAGTGCAGTTTCAAAAAAAAATGGGAGCAACGTGCCAACTTATCACCTCAGGTTGAATTTTCTTGTTTGACTACTCTCTCATCTAATCCGAATCCGAAGTTGAAAAATGTTGGGTCAACTTGATCCTGATCCGACCACAACTCTAATTGAATCCCTGAAGAATTTGGTGGATTAGAACAATGAAGTCGTCTTGTCTTCTTTCTTGGGCTCCTTCATTGTTTAATTTACTTCTCGCTGTATTCATTATTCAGAGTGAATGCTGATCCACATGCAGTTTTCCAGGCAGACGTGGACAACTGTTTGATTTGCAATCCCGACCAAGCCAAGGTACCTATAAGGGTTGGCCAGATTGCCCTACTCAAATTTGCTGTTTTGTCAAATACCGTATAAAGTTTGAACGTTATTAGATGGAAGGCATTTCATCTTTTATTTTCATATAAATAGGGATTAAAGTCCGTATTCTGGGGAAAAAAGGTCTGTGTGAAAACGTGTCCATAAACTTTTCACTTTTTACTTATTGTCAACTACTAATGGTCAAGTTAAACTGAAAATCCCTTAAACGTTACAAAACCAATTGTTCATGTTGCTTCATGAGGTAAAAGGTAATAAATCTTCAAAGTAATATCGATAAATGTCAGAGAAACCAATCACCCTCTCGATTCAAGTTCAATCACTTGTATTTCTTAAGAAACTGATGGGTGGTTCTAGTGTCCTGATGAGATTCATTGACATTTCAAAATCTGAAAAGTCAATTCATTATATGTTACTTTTTACTGTGTCATTTTTAGCGTTGAAAAATGTCAATTTTGTTTTTTGAACCATACGATCAAAATCCATATTACATGGAATAGATTTGACAAGCTTGAGTCGAAATGCCGAAGCAAAGCATTTGCTTTTTTTCGAATGCCAAGCGAACTTTTAAAAGATTGAAAAGGTACACTTGAATGCCCAAGTATGAGGTAAGGGCGACGACGCTTATGTACAAAGACGAACTAGGTGAAAGTTAGCACCTTTTACCTCGATATATAAAGTAATTTTTCCTTCCTTTGGGTTGGAAATAGGGGAAATTTAAGCTCAAGAGAACGGTTATGTCCGAAGTTTTGAGTGAGCTCTTAAAACTCAGCACAAGGAGGGCAAAATATGCATAAGCCAGTACCATGTAGGTAACGTCCTACTAATTTTTGTTCGTTTGTCATGTTTGGCTATCATGTTTCAAGGCGTATTCAATCAAGATCTAGGGTTTCTTGAATTTTTGAATTCTTTGAAATACACTTCAGTTGTGGGAGATCATTCGTATTCACCTACCAAAGAAAACTTGATGTTTCATCATTAGCCAAAAACTACACTTGTTCTAACAAAATGGATGCAATTGTTTTCGGTAGCGCTGTATCATAGTGTCATTCAGAGCTTCATTCTCGAAAGAGTGAGGGCAAAAATAACCGAGGGATGTTTTCAATTTTGAACCAAGAAATTTGCCCGACAAATAAATAAGCTAGCTCTTGAGAATTTTTCCAAATCATCTCAAGTAAGTATTTTCAACTATTCAATCTAAAATCTTTGTTTTTGAATGACCAGCAGGTGATCCAAGTGACATTTGATCATCGGTTTCACTTATGAGGGTCCTAGTCGAGGACTGCTTGAAAGATGGTCCCAACTGTGCCGGCCAGGTATTTATAGTTGGTGCCGGAAACTGTGGTTAATATTCCAGGTCTCTTTCGGACCACCTTCTCACAAACGCGGAATTCATTGCCAATGCCCAAAGCCTGAAACGAAAAGTTCTTAGATCCATCATTGTACAGATCATGTAAGAATCGCCTCATTCTAATTTTTTACATCTTCGTCGGTCAGCTCTAAAATTTTGCCCCTGTTCAGTCGAATGCCAATAGAAAAAAATGGAAAAGGGCTTTCTGTTGTTGAACATTTGAGTGCACAATAAACTATTTGTGGAGTCTCAGGTATGTCTCAAGGGGGGCTTAGAAATCGACATAAATACTACGATTGACGACGTATGCTTCAAGCCATTAATTGGATTAAAAAAGTGCTGGCACACCCATGGGTACGTTTTGAAATCATAAATCAGCTATGGGAGTAACGTACAAATGTTTATGTAATAAGTTTTTTGATGAAAAAACTATTTCACACAATTTGAAGCATCATTAAGAAAATTATTGAAAATTTTACAGGCTGGTGCATTCATTGTTGCCTTGCAAATGTTGTCTACAAACTCAGAGTTCTGTTGTTGAGGTACATTATTTGAAAAGATTTCAAAATGTGTGTGATCGGGTGTTCAACGATTTCAAAATGGCCTCACGAAACAACTCATCGATCAAACATAACCAGAAATTGTCCTTGAGCGTGTTTTAAGGTAATTTATGTACCTTTTTCATCAAGAAACTAACTTGTTGTTCATTTGTGCTCGATTCCGTTGGTATTGGAATTTTCGAAAGTACCCATAATTGTGCCAAAAGTTTTTATGATCAGATAGATGGCATACGCTAACCAGTTTGAGAAAACATGTAAACCAGCATAAAAAGCAAAAGTTAAATCACTTTCAGTGTGCGAAATATGTATAAGCCCAGAGATGGAGAAGTTGTTCAACAAAATCAAATGTTTATCAACTGGTTTAGGGTCTATGCTCTTTCGATTTTAACTAAAGACCCTTCAAAATAACGCCTTGGGGTCGCTGAACCAAAGAAAGTGGCTACGTCCCTCCTTCTTATATAAGAGTGATGAACATTGTAAGTTACCGAGAGGAATTCTTGATCGGTTCTGAAGTCGCCTTTTTGATTTAATAGTAATTCTTCAGAGGAGGGAGCGTTGTCCTCACGCTCGCATTCAGAATCGGTGTTAGTGTCGGGATCACTCGGGACAAAGTAACTCTGTTCCACACGAGTTTTTTATAAAGCGGATTGGCCCTCCCCTACGAACAACGCCATCAAGAGGAGTCCAAAGATGAAAAACTTATTGCAAGGAATCATGACTTTTTGTCATGTATGTAAATTGGCTTTGTCTTATTTGTTGGCACGAGTGCCTTAATGTAGGTATCGAATACGTACAGGGTGGGGTATAGCCCGCCGTCCAAATTAATCTTGCTCTGACGACCAGACATTTGAAAGAAGTTGGGTGGAGCAAATTGTCATAAGTCAGGTTTTCATTTCAATATTTGTATTTTCAATATTTAAAGTGTCGTCATTTGCATCAAGTGATGAAGTAAAGATAATCAAAAGTTGGTCCTGACTTTTCAATGAGCGGGTTTGAGCTAAATATAAGCTGACGTATGGCCTTTTCTTGACTTGTTGCAATTAGCAGAATCTGGGGGTCCATAAAAAAGTTTGTCTTCTGATCTAAGCCAATTGGTTTCCCGTTGCTCAATCAAGTAATTTTGATCCTTACAAACTAAGGAATTATTCTCTTATCATTCAGTCAAATCATTTCGTTAGCTTCAGTTATCTGCCATTTTTGCCCATATCATTTTTGCTGATGATAGAAAGAACCGAAGTTCTTGATGTTTTACCAATATTGTGTATAATAACAAGCACAAAAATCGGCTGCAATAACATTAAGAGATAAAAAAGAGCGTTAATGATTTTGAAGTTGCCTTTTTAGGGATACTTAAAGCTTTCGGACCCTAATCCTCGTTTCTTTTTGAGTCCTCCATTTTGACCCGAAATGTATGGATTTGGTTAAGCCTTTCTTTGCAACAAGTAAAAAGAATGTTGCGATTTTTCAAATAAAAAGAAGGACACAGATCGTGACACACCCGGTGTTTCAGAAAAAAATGACCTCCATAGTAATTCAAAGAACTGCTATCGCACCTGGGTTAAGATTTCAAACAAGTGTCTTTTCCTATTGTGAACCCCCATTAACTAACGTAATGATTGATCAAGGCACGATGCACAATATCAGTTTGCAATTTGTAATCTGCAGTACAATAGCTCGATGCAATTTTTGCTATTGTCATCCCTTGCGCCCTTTGACGGATTTTAACTTTTGATCACATGGAGATTCTGGAAATTGCTCGTAACTTTTTTAGTTCAGAAGTCTACGGTTGAAAATGTTGAGTCTGAGATGCTAATTCGAGCTACTGCGTTAGCTCCAATCCTTTATAAATACCGTTGTATGTGAAATACAAAAACAGTAAGATGTTAGCCAATCTACTTACTGCTCCTTGAGTGGCCTTGCAGCCCTCATTGTGTTACACTGTTTCAATTTTCAACTTGATCAAGCGACTGGATCAAAAGTTGTGCCTTCTCAAACCTCATTACGTAGTACACAGGTACATAGCGACTAAGAATAAGCGGGGGACAACTTTAACTTTATGTATCGTCAAAACTGAGAATCTTACAGCATTGTATCAACTTCAAATTTGATAAGCAAACGCAGATGTTTAGAAAAGCTTCTTAATACATTCTCAATAAGCTCCCCTGACACTCAAACAGCATAAAGTCTTCCATTAACTGAATGGCAAGATGGACGGATGCTTTCAGGATCGAGATCGGCCCACTCAATCTCTAACGCTTGTTTGAGGAAACCGACACTGAAGGACGATTTGACCCCGACCTTCCCTCAAGAGTGGGCTCAATGGAAATGTCCATAATGTTGAGGTCTGGAGAGGTAGGGTGACCAAAATGTTACCCTTTAGCCGTGTGGTTTGGGGGCCTTCACACCGAGTATGAAGATGGGGTAGGTTTGAGGCCACTGGATGTTACAACACCCCACACCATGATGGAGGCTAGTTTTTGACGCAAAATATCTCTGGTTCACGGATTGTTCTCCAGGTTTTTGCCCAAAAGTTGCTCATTGGAAACATTGGAAACCAGTCATATCTTATGAATACTCTTATTCTACCAGATCGCATGAAGATGCTTCCAAAATTTCATCCAATTGCTAAACATCTTTGCTGTTTGCTCACTTTGAGGTTGTTCAGACTCTTTATCGGTTTTCGGGATGCTGAAATTGATGAAGTTCCATTTGATCGAGCCGAAATTTGAAATATGCAAGTGTAGGGACCTGGGGATAGTCTCCTTTGAAGACGAATTGAATATGTTGACTGAAATCTGAGTTGTTAATTCTTGACCTTAACCTCCTCGTCCACAACCCAGGCGATCATGGCTAATCAAACATTTTAGAATTGCACACAGAGCATAGCACATGAAAAATGCAGGCAAAGTTTTGCAAGGAATGAAGAAGCAATCCAATTTTGTTTCCATATGTGTGTATTTCAATATCAATAGTTTCCATGAGTGCTTAATAGAATAAACCAAAGAAATGAATAGCTGACTGAGTTCGGCGTAGATTTGAATAAGAGTTTTTAGAGGAAACGCTAACCATTACGGAAAGTTAATTAAGTTCAAATATTTTGCTACCAAGAAAACGATGGGGTGTGTGTAAGTTAACTTGTTGGTTAGATATGCCCGGGGTAATATTGGATATGTTCTGGTTATATCAAATGCGATTGACTGAATGTAAGAACCTAATTAATAGAGAGCAGATTTGAAAGTGAGACTTTGAGCCATGAAATGTCATTTAAATGTGATCACAGTATCAATAAAAAATGAAGAAAGTCGCAAAAAAGTTCAGAAAAAGTGAAAAAGTCTTCCAATTTTTAGATGTAACCACTCACCTCCGATAATTATGGTAGCAAAAGTAAGGTTTTATATGCAAAATATATGTACATATGCATATAAAGATCATATGCAAACACTTTGACGTTTGAGTCATTGAGCATTGAGTTGTTGGCACTGATGCGCTTGCAATGCAATTTGGAGTAGAATTAGGCATACCTTCATTTCTTATTCTCCTTCACAATTAGAAGTGTTGGATGATAAAAAAAGCTTCCTGGACGGTTCCAACATGTTTCAATCTTAGCTCTTATCAAACATAGCAACCCGGAACTTTGAAATGTCAAAAGCTTATTTTTCTGGATATTGCACTAACAACCTGATTTATTGTCTTCCTGATACAATGCCCAAAGCTTTCAATGGAAAAACATACTTATGGAGGCGCTACCAATTCTCCTGCCGTGTCAAGAACTGATTTTTCCGACAGCAATCTCATTTTGAAAGGATTTATGTAAAATTACTGAATTTTGAAAAATCTTGTTTTTGATTTCAATTTTTACTGATGTTTTAGTTTTTGAAAGTGATGAGATCTATTAAATTTCCTTGAACTCAAATGAAGGTGCTACGTAGAAGAAATGGTGATCTTCCAAGTCAAAGCAGGGGAAAATTGATATTTGAACAAAATGTTGCGGAAACAAATTTTTCAGTTAAAGAATAAAATTCTGTTTCAAATTCGCCCTCTACTAATCAAGAAAAACATAGACGATCAGAGCGTAAAGTAACGTTTCCAGTTCTACAGATCCTTATACATGGTTTCCCATTTTGCAGCTTATTCGCCAAATGAGTTTCCATGCAGCCTGCTTGAAATATTGCAAATCCGTCTAATCAATGCGTTTCAAATTGGTACTCCTTACCATAACATTTTTCTTGGGAACACGACTTCACGGATGTCAACGAAGCTGAAAAGATGTTTAACTCAAACAAAAGATCAAACATGAGAACCATTCATTTGCATACGATATACGCAGGTTGGCCAAATGTCAGGTGGCACAAATTGGCCGTCATCCAAGCATTTGAGACGAATTTCCGGTCGATGCAGCCAATCGTGGTCGAACACAAAATCTTTGGGACATTTGTAAGTGATGACGGTTCCAATTGGCACTGAAGGTGACTGGTGGGGTTCGATGAATCCAAGAAAGGTCAGCTCCGCATCTCCCTCAACTTGGACATGATCAAAAACAAATTCAGGAGTGGTCTCAGGTATTTTTATTGGCTCCACTGCCTCGCCGTCAATGTTGATTTCGAATTGAAATTCGTACGGAGCGTATTTGACAGTTATGGAAAACGTCCTACCAAAGTCAAAAGAGGATTCGACCTTCAAAGACTTGTCCTGGAAATTATGAAAGAGATGGTTTAGGATGAAAAAACGCCCAGCAAAACTCTGAGATGTTTTTACTCGCCTGATTTAATTCTGTTGTTACTGTCATTTGACTGTAATTAGGATCAAGTGAGAAGTGAAGCACATTTCTCTTGAATGCATCCACTAAAGTTAATTCGGGTTGAGCACTGAAGTCATCTCCACCTAATATAAACCCTTCAGCAAGCAGAATGGTTTTATCTCCAAATGTAGAGGGAACTAAAACCTTGGCGGGAACCAGAGGCTCATAGGCAGAATATGGCGTCTCAACCACCCAAGATGTATCCGGTTCTGGCGCGTAAATGAGTAGTGAATCTGGGTTTGGAGCAGGAACCAGATTGCAAGCAGACCCTAACAATGTATATCAGAATATCAAACGTTGGATCAGAATTGTACCACCTTAAGACTCAGTTGATTCTATCTCGTGTTATTAATCATTGGTAAAAAATGCCTCACATATGCAGCGGTCAACGTTATCAAGGTCCCAGGTTCGATTCCATTGACAAGTTATCTTCGAATAGTCGTACAACTCTCCGGTCTCTTGATTAAGAAATTGGGCGTTCTTGCCACACATATACCTGTAAGGGCAAATGAACAAATGCACCACCAAATAAGGGGTATAAGAAAGTCCAGTTGCAATTCGAGAAAGATATGTCTTACTCGACTTCAGTTCCATAGGACATATTGCCGTTCCAGATTCGAGATCCTCCTCTTGGTATGCCAGGGGGTGTCAAGCAATATGTGTCTGAATATTGATACATCATTTCTAATGGTTAGATTGCTATGAATAGGTTAAGTTCAATGATGCTTACTTGCTACACAATAAGGCCACGGATTTGGGACCTTGAATGTTCCATTGGTGAGGCATTCAACGGGCAAAATTTCGAGATCTCGATCGGTTTCGAACCAAAGACCAGCAGTCTCACAAGAATAGATTGCTGATTGGCCAAATTCGTAAGGAACATTGTTCCAATCCGACTTTAGACGATGATGACCATGAGGTATCGGTGGATTGATACACTGGTGCCAAGTACAAGGATCAATCTGGAAGACACTCGATGACTGCGAACACTGCTTTGACGTTCCAAGAGATGTCAGATATATACCTCAGCTTTTGGTGACCACTCTTGATTCCATTCACAATTGAACTCTTGTGTGTCGTACAACGTTTTGGTTCCATTGGCATGGGTTCTTTCGAGCTTCCGAGCGATTTTACATGAATACTCCAAAAGCATTCCATATTGTGCCGGTTGGCCTAAGCTCGTGTTCCAATTGTACACGTGATGCTCACTTGGCATTCCTGGATTAGGACAGATCCTCTCTGGCAATTGGTTTCAAGACAGAATAGAATCGTGAAAGACAACATGAATTCTACAAAAGGGCTTTACCTGATGGTTGGAAGCACTTTTTCCAGACCGTTGGTGCATTCCAGGATCCGTTTGACAAACACTGAATAGTGAAATTTTTGAGGTACTTGTCTTCCTCAAAGAAATATCCATCCTCGCAAACATAGACCACAGAATCATTGAAGGTCACTGTGGTCCCATTTTCGTACAGACTAACTATGTGGTGGCCCATTGGAGGCTGAGGTGGATTGATACATGCCACCCCTAGAAAAAGATGAGTAAAATCCTTCACTAAACGTCTCGAGCGAAACTGTTTATGACTATGAAATGATTGATTCATACATCAAAACACTTCTGTATTGCCCTATAGAAGCGAAGGGAAAACAAACAGCTGACGCCATTCCAATGAGCAAAATTATAGACAAGCTGCCCAGCCAACCAGCACCTTGCATATACTTATTTTGTCATTTATTTCAATTTGCAGGCATGTTGAACCCAAAGGTATACTGATATCGAGCCAAGATATTTGTACAGTGATAAAACCACACCAAAATTGACAACCTATTTTGAGTTTGACAACATTACTTTACCCAATGGGTGCAAATTCAATTTGATCAGGTGCTAGATGGCCGTTTATCTAAGTTCTCCCTCCACAAAATGCCCAAAATCAGGGTGCTACGTCACATTTTTCTTGAATTTCCTCGCCTTCACATGGCTAGTTAGATAAGACTGCACAACCAACATGTTAGTTTTGTTTTCCTTTTTCACGCAGTAAACTCCATTATTTTGTTATTACTCTGTTTGCATGTAACACCTCCTTTGTTCAGCTAGCACATGAATGTTTAACCATGCAAACACTTACATACACAAGGAGCCATATCATTATCCCAATCACCATTGAACTGACAAGTTCGAGTTAAGATCTGTGTCAAACTTCCATTGCTCCACTGGAACTTTCTGGCCAACCCACATTCGTATTCCACTTGAGCATCAAACATCTGGACCGAGGCTTCGGGCATGAAATCACCTGAGCTCTGGCTTTTGGGCATCCATAAGAAATTAGCATTAGTCTCTGTGCAAGACACATCCACAATGCAAAGCATCTCCTCTTGATCCGTTTGGAAGTCTAGTGTGATCTTGTGCGGATTCCTGACTACCGGTTCATCACCTAAATTCCAGGCAAATTGGTTCTTTCTGCTTGGATCCATGGTGACTACGGTCTAAAATTAAGGCGTAGGTGACATTTGTAAGTAAACTTGTTCACTCAATTCACACTTGTCCAATGTAAAGAACTTGGTATGGCTGTAAGACTTCTGTACTATTATATTCCTCACCTCTGAAGTGACATCTTGGACCGTGGTTAAATTCAGAGTTAATGGACCTGGCCATGGGGAATTAACGATTACGTTTAAATCGGCTCGGAAAAGGCCAGAGCCTTCGTTAAACCTGAGTTTATCGGCTCTTATTTCAATGACAGGACAAGAATGAGGGATGATTAATTTGGGAGTGCTGAATCGTCCCAGACATTCGCCAAAGTAAGCGACCCCTGGACGGTTTAGACGCACATCGCCGTCCCATGTGGAACCACCGGGGATCACGGGCTGGGCCACCGGAGCCTCACAGAAGTTCGCTATAACGGAGTTGATCATCAATTGTCAACTGAAGATTAGTGCACCATTTTATATAAACTCACTGGTAACGCATTCCAGATCAGGAAAATCTTCGAATCGACCCGAGGGCAATCACTTTAAAGGGACTTGTTGAGATGATCCAGGTGTCCGATCCTTGAGCTTCATCCCGTTTCGGCAACGATAGTTTAACGCCTAAGTGAAACACATGACGAATACATGAAGTACATGAAATCTTTCAAAGACCAACCTTGTCAATCGGAAGTGGTTCCTTATCCCAATAATCAATTTCAAAGCCTGGAGGGGCCATTGGCGGATCTTTACAGTGGGTAACTATGAATATGCCAATATGTGAGCCCATTAACACTGAGTAGAAGGCAAGTTTCATCTCAGTTAAAATCTACCTGTGCACCTAAATGGGTCGGGAGAACCATCTCTTTTCCACGTTCCGTTCCATTGGCAAAAATAAGATACGGAGTGACTTTTTTCAAACCCGATATCACATTCGTAACTGGAAAACGAAAATATCCATACGTATTATTCATTTGGCAAATGCATCGAAGACTGACGAGCTGAAGGAGATTCGATCAGGTCATCTGGGATTCTCATTTCTTTTTGAACTGGAACAGGTTTTTTTAATTTCTCCCAAAAAATGATTGTCAGTACTCACTTTGAGTTCAACAATTAAGTCTTACCTGAAATTGGAGAGGAATTGACCTTTTCTGCCTTCTTCATGGTGCTTTAAAAGCTCGGTTTCATCTGTCAAAACGTCACTGGCTAAAAGTCGACAAAACTTTCTAAGGTGCCATTTAAAGGATTAGCTTTTTGACTACAAACCTTTGAAATTCTTGGGTCTTAGTCTCATGTCAACTTGCGGAATATATCGTCCTAGTCCTCTGAAAGTTCGCCAAAATACTTGTTGCTCAAAGAAATCAGAAGTTTGGTCATTCCTTCCAAAAATGTTAGCTCGAGTACAAGTTCCATCCAGGTCCGACATCTCTTTCAACCAGCCACTCGCCATGTGCTTTTCATTACATGGAGAATTGGCCTTCAATGAGAAATTGGATCCGTTCTGATCGCTAAAAGCATCGCCCGCTTCAGACAGTCCAGTCGAGTTTTGAAAGTCCTTGAGCGTTAACTGATAATCCAAAGAGCTATCTGCGATGGAAAAGGTTTGGTAATGCGCTTGGGACCATTTTCCATCTAAATCCCACAAGTTCACAATAAGCTCATGGTCGGTTCCACCAACAATGCTGAAGAAGAGACCAAAATACGAAATGCTCAAAGTCGGTTTTTCAAATGTCAGGAAATGCAGAACACAAACTTGTAGAGATTCTCCAGTCCTATCCAATACTCATTGCTCTCGTTGTTGTTGTCTGAGGCGATGGCTTGATATTCTCTCATGTCATTCGTGCCATCAAAGTAATGCTGTAAAAACAAGTACGGCGAATGGTTAAATTGATCAAGTTGTGATACGATATATAATATCAGTCAATTTTTTGAGTAAATTTTTTTTGCTCCCCTCCCTCAATTTTTTCGTATTTGACTTTGATTATAATTGGCTACCTTTTGGTCCGTTGTCAAGCCGTTTTTTCCGCGAAGGAGTATGCTCGTCCATCCTAGCTCACACCAAACTCGAACAGCCTTTGATGGACTTCTTTCTCCACTCGGATCGATCAGAAACGATCCACTGTGATGGAACCCCAAGCGATACATTTCCGAGCAATCCTTCACATTTGGTATCAAATCTGGATATGTTGAAACATGAAGCGGCACGATGGGTTACCAACCAGCGACAATATTTCGAAACTATTGATAGTGATCTTACCCAGATCGGAAAAATGAGGAATGACCTCAATGATTTCGTTAGTGCTCAGCTCTGATTGGATTTGAAGTTGCCGCACAGAATGTGGATGTTTGAATATCCAAGTGATGGCCAAGTCTGAGACTCGCGTCTCCTTGATTGCCAACTCTCGGAAAGAGCCTTCATCCGAGCTCGACTTGTATTGCAAACTGAACCCTGAACTTCCAGATTTGAAGAGAATTGTCACTCCATCCACATAATGGTTCTCTGCCATATCAATATGGATCTCTTGCCCGGTGAGAGTGATTGAGCTCTCCAGAGATCCGTCCATGAGGAAGTCGAAAGGGACGCCATTTACAGAATTGTCCGATGGATTGGCCGTGATAATGAATGTGGACGAGTTAACGTACCTGCCTGTAATGAAGTGTCAATTTGAGAATAAGAATTGCACTTCGTCAGGATGAACAGGCTTTCATGATTGCAATCATCCCTTGCAAGTTCTGTAAGCTATTGATTTGAAGGGCCAATGGTCCGTGATGAATTGAAAAGAACACCAAAGAAAACATTTCGGAGCAAAGCAACCTTTTCATCCTACATTTTTTTCCACTTACCACAAAGCGGCAACCCTATGGCTGATTTTGGATCTCGTTCAAGCTTCAGTTGTCCACTCGGCCTAAAGCACTGATCCTCCATCAAAGAAAACGAGAAGAAATGGCAATTCGGATCGTTTTGACATAACCTCAAACACCCTCCCGGATTGGTCGAACTTTGTGGCAAATCTGAACTGCCAGTTACTCTATATCCTCTCCAAAAACAACCGCCTATGATAAACACCCACCGCAAAAATTTATTCATCAGTATCAAAATATGAGTGGACATTACACTAGTGAAAATGTGCTTGCCTCTCAAAGTGAACTCCGATCTTTTTAGATATCCACCGTCCGTGGTCTCATCAGGAACTGGAGCTTCACATGAGGTAGCTAGAACAGTGGACGTTCATAACTGTCACCATTTTGTGGGATGAACAAGGTAGTGCAAAGATACCGAGTACTTACTTCTCATACAGTCTGGGAATGGTATGGTATTACTATAGTTGCCTATAGATTCCTCACAAGGCAAATTGAATGTCCAAGATCTTTGCTCATTGGCCAGTAATCCAGCCTTTCGGCATTGATACGTTGCTGATTGGCCGAAAAGAATGGGGCCATTGGGAGGAACCAGCTCTAAGTCATGGCTGGGATCAGGCGTTGGAGGGAAATCGCAACCAATACCTACAATCGCGAATGAAATTGCTCTACCACTTTTTATAAACTTAATAGGTTATGGTTTATATTTGTTGTGTAAAACGGTCAAATTTAGTTTTGATTTGAATATAAGGTTTAGCTTTATTAAAAAGTGACCTCTCAATTGTTCAAGAGATTGTGCAAAAGCCACCTTCTTCTTGGTGTTGTAATGAAATTGCAAAACGAGCAAAAATGTTCTTTACAAAGATACTTACGACTTCGCAACCAACTTTATTTGACCGATCAGACCAAAATACGTACGTCTCCATAGAGACGAAAGTAAATACTTCTGCTTATTCAGGCTTCCTTTTCAGCCTAATACTTACCGGTAGCATGTAGTATTTGGGGCTCATCATAGTATTTTATTTTTTATTTTTGTTTTTCACGGGCTTTTCTAACCGCTACAGGGAATGTAATCCCCAGTACTATTAAAATGAAAGATTATAGTTCGTCTATCTATTAGCTTTCAATCTTTATATGATATCTGGTCTACCAACGAATTTGATTTGGCAGACCGAGCAAGTCCCTGAAGGTGCTCTCAAAACGCACATTGAGCCTCTACGGTCACTAGAATTGACCCTAAATCCTGGGTTGGGACAAAGCTCATGGATGCTGTTGAAGACGTACATTATCAGATACCTTTCGTACCTTCCCTGAACACTGTACAGTCCCAACTTTTTTAGTCACTCCCAATACGAGAGCTCTCTCATTCCTGTGATGTTCCTAGTGTAACATCTTTGGACTTGTCCGACCACGGTGTTCAAAAAGCCCTATCAAGTTTCCAGAGAAATTCCCAAACACAAATTGGCATTTTTCTACCTCAAGAAGTCATAGGGAACAACTTCAATTTTATTGTTTTATGGAATTCTAGTCCACATAAAAAACTCACATACCTAAAAACATTATAAAAACTAAGATTTTCAAAAACCTACTCAATGTAAATTAGAAGCACACTTAGTTAGCTCTTGAATGTAATTTACGATATCATCTAATTCACCGCTACTTAAGTTACATCGGATTTAGTGGTCCAAATTTCATCGTTTTTAGCCCCAAAATGCCCCGGCTATATGTTAATTCAATTTCCCAAAAATATAATATCGATTTTCACTATCGCAAAAATGAAAGATTATTTTTCCATTTCTTGCATAATTTCAAATTAAGTTAAAACCTTGTACAACCATATCTAAAACCCTCAAAAAGCAGATTTTTGAAAATTCATTTTTAAAAGCGTCCAAGGTACATTTAGTTGAGTGGTCACTGAAAATTTCACAAATATCAATCAAGCCTTAAAGAAGCTATTTTCAATCAGTTTCAACAAAGTCTTCAAGAAACGACAAAATCTATAACATTGTCTGTTGTATGTACCGTCTTCAGAATTCAAGTGAATGCATAACTAAGTGTACACATGATATGATGATTGTAAAACACATTTTCAAAGATTACACTTTTAGTGTGTTTTAAGTGACATTATACAGCATTTTTAACTATTGTGAGACTATGTAAGAAGAGGAAAAGTATTCTTTTGTGTTTGTGATATTAAAAATCGATATTAATTCTTTCGGAAATTGAATTAACATATAACCGGGGCATTTTGGGGCTAAAAGCGATGAAATTTGGGCCATTAAATTCCATGTAACTATGAAGCGGTGAAACAGATGATATCATAATTCATATTCAAGAGCTAACTAAATGTGCTCCCAACTTACATTGAGTAGGTTTTTGAAAATTTTAGTTTTTATAACGTTTTTAGGTATGTAAGTTTTTTATGTGGGCTAGAATTTCATAAACCAAAAAAATCAAAATTGTTCCCCATAATTTTCTGAGAGAGAAAAATGCCAAGATGTGCTTGTGAATTCCCATCGAAACTTTAAAGGGTATGTTTACCACTGTGCGACCTTTGGCAAACCTGCTGAACTCATTGGAGCCCAAATGGGTGAACCATATTCAAGATGTGGTTGAACAATCGACTTGTACAGAGTTAGCATCGTGATGCTGTCTCTGGACTTAAATAGGCGATATATCCAACCACACATTTGAAAAGCTTTACCCACCTTCAACTGGATATGCTCATCGAACTTTCCATTATTTTGGAGACTACACCTAAATCTTTCATAGATGAGACCTGCCCAATATCTTTACCTCCATTATCTACGAGTGGAGTATTCAAAGGAGTTGACCCGAAGGTCATTGAGCAGAATTTCATTCCGTTCAGGGCCATATTACTCTCAGTTACCCAAGAATAGATTATTTTTAGGTCCTTTGCAAGGCTAGTGCAATCTTGGCGATTCTTACCAGATACTAACTTTGCAGCGTCAGCATAAGAAGAGAGACTAGCAGTAATACTAAGCTTTTGATGTGGGGCAATGAATATTGTTAAATTAAGAGGCCTTAGGATGGAACCCTGGGAAACACCTAACTTGACATCATGTATGTCACTAATATATCCCTCAACCTTAACAATTTGCTTCCTATCATGAATGAAGCTTCTTATCCAATTGAGAACCTTGCCATGGATCCCAATGTCATGAAGTCTTTTCAACAAAAGGCCATGATCTACTTTATCAAAGGCCTTGGCAAAATCAAGATAGACAACATCAACTGACTCGTGCCTTTCCAGTCCCTCAATGACATGCTCTAAATCCTCAATCAGTAGGGTAACCGTGCTAAAATGTGCTCGGAACCCGTGCTGGCTAGGAGGAAGAACTTCATTGACCTCAAGAAATTCAATAAGTTTGGACTTCATGATCTTCTCAAACACCTTCGCAATATTCGAAGTGAGAGAAATCGGCCTGTAATTACTGGGGAGCGACTTATCTCCCCCTTTAAAAATTGGAACAACATGAGCTAACTTTAGTGAAGATGGAAACTTGCCCTGATCCAAGATGCAGCGCATCAAGTACGAGAAAACAGGAGCGAGAACCAGTGAGCATCTCATCAGAAACTGAGATGTCACACCATCAGGACCAGGAGAGCTGGAAAGCCTCAAGTCCCTTATGGCCTCTAAAGCATCTTGATCTGTGACTACAAGATCATCTAAACGCTCAGCTTGACTAACCATGTCAATCTCAACAGACTCATCTTCAGAGCAATGAGCTGTTGCTTCCGAACTCAGTGGGGTTGAAAACACACTAGAGAACTGATCTCCAAGCATGTTAGCCATAGTCTCTACATTGCTAATGGCTGCCCCATCAACCTCAAAAGGCCCAACAGAGTGTTTCATTTTTCTCTTAGAGTTCGCATAAGAGAAAAATGCCTTCGGATTCGACCTGACCTCCTGAACCACCTTACTCTCAGTTTGTAACTGGTCATATTCGATGGAGGCCTTAATCTTACCCTGAACTACGTCCAACTTTTTTTGGAGACTAGCCACAATTACTGGATTCGAAGTGCTCTTCAGCCTTTTTGCTAGTTTGCAACTCTTTTTGAGCAAAGCCTTCCTATATTTTGGAATTTTTGTCCGTGTACCACCTATCGGAACACATTCAGAGATTGCTAAACTGGAGCAAACTTCCTTAAAAACTGAAACTAACTTATCAATGGCTGCATCGATGGACGATTCCTATTTCAGAATTGAAATCAGTACAAGTTCTTCTATTTCTATAATCAACGGCCAATGTTCATCTTTCAACTTGCATTTAGCCAGACCGACCTTATTGGCCGGTTTTACTCTATTTGCAGTCAATTTGAAATTGTTTCATTTTGAAAAATAATGACTTGTTATAAAATTCCTTCACTCAGACTTTAACCATATCCAAGGTCGACGTCATCCCCTGGACAGAGTCAGAAGGGCGGGAGAAACATTACTTTTATCCAAATGAATGGAATGCATTTTTCTTCTCACAAATTGGGCTCTTGTTGACTAAAAGCAGGAATTTACCAAATTTTGACTCAATCAAACGCAAACGCCTGAGTTCAAATGCTAATAACTTTTGACACAAATCTTCGATTGAGCTCAACACTAGCCAATGTTTTCCGAGTCAACAAAAGCCCTGCTCTTGTGAAAGGAAATGCATTTGATTGATTGGGAGAAAGGTGCCTCATTTCCCCCCATAACTGTCACTGTCCATTGTTGAGTTCGTTGTCATATCTAACATGTTCAAAGAGTCTAAATGAAGAAGGAAGGAATCAAAGTTAATGTTTTTGAACTGAGCACTCACGTTCACATTTGAAATCACTGGCAGGGCTTGCCCAGAGCCGATTGAATAAGCATACAGTGGTAAGTGTCCCCCTTGGAATGTCTTGGTTGTCACCGGCCCTTCGTAGCGCAAACTCCTTGGGACTGCACTCGTATCTAAAATGAAAAAAAAATCGGATGGGTCTTTCACAATCAAAACGTGTCCGCTTTCTCCTACCGGATTCTATCCTTGTAAATAAATGTGCCATTAGATAAAGCAGAACTAACAATGGACACGACCAGATTCGGAACCACGGGAAGGTAAGGATCCACGCATTTCTTTTGGGTGGTACAAAGTGGAAATTCTGTAATGGCTGGGTAAACTCCACCGGGCAAACAAGGCACACTGAAGCTTTTATTTAAAGCTTTCTTCTGGTCCTCGAAAAAGCCCCCATCTGCACATTGAAAAGTCAAAGATTCGCCAATAGGAATGCCCACATTGTCCATGGTGTTGGCGCTGGAATACGTATTTTTGTTGGCGATGAATTCGTACTTTCCAGATGCACTTGGAACGCTTGGAACTCCGCCCACACAATGGGTTGCTTTGAATAGAATAAAAAATTAGCATGGCACAAGGACTTTCCTGTAGGCGAGAAATTGAACGACGTTATCTCTTTCTTACGAACACAAGCTTCGGTAATATCGGTCCAAAGGTTGACATCGTAACAACTCCGCTCTTCAAACTGTTGTCCATTAGCGAATTCGAAGAATTGATCGCATTCATACCTAAAAACATTCCAATTTATCTCAGAAAGAAGCAATGCAAGCTCACAAGCAAGTACAGTAAATCTGGCCATTCTCTTACTGCACTTTTTCGTCCTTGCCAAAAATGTTCTTTGAAAGTGGTTGAAGATGACCATTCTCCACGTGGGAATCACTAGGAGGCTCACATTCTACGGGAATCACACATTGGGGCCAAATAAGCGGATATGCGTATGTTCCGTTCTCCAGACATTGAACGGCCAGCTGATTTTTGGTGGGATCGGTGCTAAGCACTTTGGGGGGCTCACAATGATATTCGATATTCTCCTTCACTTCGGTTTTATGATTTCCATAGTCTGACTGAGGAATTTCTTTGTCATCAAAGATTTGGAAGCCTTCGGCTGTTTTATCGACCAATGCTTGTGCACAATGAGTGGCTGCAAAAGGAATTCACCACGACACTGTTAACGGCTCCCAAAACGTCAACAGCTATTGATGAGGGTACGAATGGAGCGCCTGTTCAAGGAGTTAGTAATATCACAGCATTTATGTGTCTAACCATCAAGTTTTCAGAGTGTCAATATTCAACTTGAAAATATTAGGACAAAGCAAGATGTTAGAAAGAGCTTGTGAAAAGTGGCTTGGTCAAAATTATAAATTATGTATCATTTGGCACGAAATTAGCATTCAATTCCATTTAGTGTGAGGAAGGAATGGTTATGCTAACATATGCTTTCATTTGTTTAAGCATCACACCTCTGCCATTGACGCATTAAACAACTCAATGGATTTTTTCTTCGATATATGTTGCAATTCAGACATGAAGGTCCTCAGAGAGGGCTAGTCTAGAGAAAAAGGGGAGAGCATACTTATTACTTCCCGCTTTCTTTTTTGGCTTCCGTCCTCTTTGAACGCCCTGCCGTACTTGCCTTTTGGATTTAACACGCCACTTTCTGTAACTCGGAGCGTGACTCCTAGATGGCGGGACAACAGCACCATCAGAAAAACGACATCATGGCCAGATTATCGTGATTACTTTTCACCTTGAGCCTTGAAAGATTGACTCCGCCCTGTCCTTCAAAACTCATTAGAATCAGTATTTGTCTTGAATTCCGGACCAATCCTATGTTCAGGGGCTTCTTAGACCGGCTAATACCAACTCGTGTGTAAGCTTTTTAGTATGTACTAGCAAGTACATAGAAGAAAATATCCGGTTAGGCAGGCACTATGGTTGCAGATGATTGGAAGTAGGAGTAGATATATATTGGAGGATAAGCATTTACATTAAGAAATATATATGTCCTTACAATTGTGTACAAAAGGACTATTAATGAATAGATCAGTCTCTACTGACTACTTGACTCAAGCGAACATCTGGCTCCCCTTGATCCCATTGTCGTTACTCTCGCAACTTTGAGTTCGACTAACTAACTAGCTTAGGTCTCTCGCTATAAAGTTATGATAAAGTATCAAGACTTGTAAGTCAACCTCTCAACGTCATATGAACCATTTTTGTGACCAAGTGTACCACTTTATACACTGCGAGGTGTCTTTAGTAGACTGTTTCAATAATCTCAATGAACTCAAAGTCCGAGATTGCGCTCGGAAGAAAAAAATCATTCATGTCAAATTAATCATCAAAAATTCAATGTTATCAGATTCACTTACCGATACATTTACCATCGAGTTGAGTCCACGTGCCGTCATTTTGACAAATGATCGTTTTGCTCCGGCTGTTGTCAGAAAACTTGAAGTTCTCATTGCAAGTGTAACTAAAAAAGATAGTGTTATGTCAAACCAGATCGAAAGAATGGGGGATTTATGATCAATAATATGCTCAAGGATGTCGTGATTGACATCAAAATCAGGACATCTTTGTCATAAAACATTGTCCTTATTCTAGAATTATCTAATTCCTTAAAACTATCCGTTCGTAATAATTATGGATTGATGATAATTTGAGATGAGCGAGCGAGCGGTAATGTCCCGACTTCCCCGCCCTTCAAAGTTATGTCAGACCAATTTTGTTGGATATTTCTTGGACCACTCGCTTCATATCAATTTCCCATAGTAGGTAGGTTGTGGTGAGCAAGCCCACTCGTCACCACCTCTGTCTTCCCCAAGGACAGAATCAACTTTGAATACGGACGGATCAAACTTGAGCAAAGTCGACGAAAGCTCGTCTCCCCCGTCTCTTACATTATTAAACCTCTAACCATTATGTCCGTAAAATAGAAAGAGAGGATCAATGGGGTCAAATGTTCAACTGCCAGAAACACAATGGCATTTAGAAAGGCAATACGAACAATGCCCTTTTCATGAGGGACTCCGAAAAAAATTGATTAAATGATTAAACATCTATTTTGAANGGCGTATTAGCACAAATTTTCCAAAAAATGACGATTTCTTGTTCAAGCAGTCTTAAAATTCCGCCTTTTCTCTCAACATGTTTCATCGACGATCATTGAAATTGAAGCCGGATGTATATTTTCTCAATTTGTTACATTTTGAAGCTTGGATGAGGCGGCATTCTTTTCGGAAATTCATGGGAAATTCAGCCTTGCTATTGGCTTAGGACTTCATGAATACCTTTCTTGACAAAGTTTATTAGGCTAGATGTTTGCCAAGTAAATGGAAATACAAAATAGAAGAACCTTTCCTTGGGAAAAAGGTAAAAAATGGCTAAGGGGTAAAATGGAATGTACTTCTGGAGGTAACTTTATTTACATATGGTTGTTAATAAGGTGCTAAAGAAATAATGAAATAGTTTCAAGCGTTCATAGTATTTCGATTTTTTACCCAAAGAGGAGGACGCGGACACATTAAAAAAGTTAACATCACAACTTTTGGGAATTCAATTTAGCTTGAATCAACAAATTTGCAATTCAATAAAGCAATAACTAGTGTGTTCTGCATTGACACAGAAGTGCAAAAAATGATCCATTGTATGAAGCCCACTTTCGATCCAATTTGCACTAAATGTGACGTGCCATGAAAGCGATTTCTTTTACGGACATTATGTGACCCAGGTCACTAATTATACATAAAAATGTATACAGAACTAGCCAAAAAACACAAACGCATTATAACTAAATAAAGAGTAATCAGCCCAATCGGCCCGTTATTTGGTGCAGGCTGAGTCACAAAGCGCCCTCTGAAGTACAGAAACAAGTACAACACCGGTTATAGACGTCATTGCCTCCCGACTCTGCCCAACTCGACCTTAAGGCCGTCAATGCCAACCTCAACATTTTACTCAAGCAATACTCCAATGCTCCTTTACGTCAAGGATGCATTGCATTGATGGATTTCGCATACGAAACTGCGCCCCTTACCACTGAGTTGGCAAATTTGGGGAACAGGATCTTTTCGTAAGCAACGTCCGGACAAAATGTATTCTTCCCGGTCAAGAAAATGTTATCACTAGAGATGGGGGAAAATTGCTATCATATATGTCGAATACTCAATGCTATAATTTGCTAATCTGCATATTTTTGCCTATTTTATCATTTATCAATTTTCTTTGCATGTTTTGAGTATTTTGGGAGATGGAGTACATTCTATCAATCAAAATATGTCTGCACATATTCTTGGGAGATCATTGGCTCACTTTTCAATAGAGAAGTGGCACTAAAAAAACAAAGTACAAGTCATATGAAAAAAAGACTTTTTTGACTTTTGAAAAACTGGATTTTAAAAATCGAAGATTCAAAAGTAGCAGATATATTCAGCTTTTTCTGTCTCAAAAAAAATCTTCAATTGAGGTGAATAAGTAAAGTAAAAATGTGGTATTTTATAACAAGAACATACTAGATGAGCAATTTCTTTCTAAAATAATTGACCCAGGACTGTTATGCAATCTCTTAAGAAAAAATTGTTATGCCCCAAAATTTCAAATGATCTCCCAAAAAACTGTCGTGACGAGCTATTCCTTTTCTCGTTTCAATGTCCCTATTGATGTGTCGAACCCATCAAAGTTAATTTTTGGCTGATCTTATGCCCCAGCTCCTTACCACCATTGGGAATGCAATCACCAAGAGTCCAAGACGAAAAGTTTATAATTCTCATTGAACTCTACATTAAAAAGTTATCTGATCCGCCAAGAAATTGTAATTGGTGGGACTAGCTGCTAGCCCTTGAAATTAGGGCAGGTTTGAAATTTTGTTCAAAAACTTCTGACTTAAAACCTACTAAAACAATGAACTTATCCATATTTCTTACATATTTTACAGGGAAGCTATTTGAACGACATAAGGTCTGCTTTCAACGGTGGGATTTGAACCCACGCCATTTTAGGAGGAGATTCTTCCCCCATGTATGCCCCAAACTCAGTTTCCAAGTCATTTT
>NC_081444.1:11820873-11821386 GCF_007210705.1 Tigriopus californicus | reverse complement strand
CCCGATGACCAAAGATTAAACAACGGAAACATAATCCACTTCTTTGGGCCAACTCAATTCGGCCCACAGGACTAGCGTCTTGAAACTTCTTGCACATCTTTGTTTCGTGTGATCCATGACACAATCTGCAGTCATCTTGTCGTCGTTCTACGTTGTTCACGTTCTTAGTTGTGCTGTCCTTTAGTTGAGAGCGTCCAAGCTCAAAATACCGATATTCGGCTGCTTGTTGGGAGGCCCATTTTGCAAACACATAAATCTTCCTTTCCCGGGGAATATCCGCAGAAAAACTTCTCCAGTGTCTGATCAAGTTTGTGTTCTAATTCAAACAATAGGGATGTCAGAAGTCCGTCTCCTTCAGGAAAAAGCGATGTCACAACGCGAAGATGTCCCTGAAGGCGGTCGGACAGTAATGTGAAGCTTGCGCTGTCCTTCCCCTTTACACAAGGTAAGTCCCGAATTGCCTGAATGTGAGCCCTCTCAAGTAAATGAGGCGCTCCATACCGTTCGTAGAGA
>NC_081444.1:11812427-11819030 GCF_007210705.1 Tigriopus californicus | reverse complement strand
AAAGAATTGCAGGTCCCAAAGGTTAAGCTGAAACATGCAATTAATGTTGTTGATGTGAAACTACAAAATGATGATCGGGAGTTTTAATTACCTGCACTTGATATCTCCTGCTCACAAATTGACAAAATTCTTGCCGAAGAGTTTGGTCGGTTTTTCTTATGTCCAGGTCCCAATAAAATCCGTGATTAAGTGCGTAGCCAATGTTAAAGCGGTTTGGGAGGACTCCAGCCCCATTTCCCTTATTGGCTCGATAATAAATTCGTGGCATAGTGTTTCCTCATAATTATTTTTAGTAAGAGAAGGGCTTAATGAACAATGATTGTGTTGTTTACGGTCAGACCAACCAGCGTCAGCTGCAGACAGGCTTGCCAGACTTTCCGGGCCCAAAATGCTAATTTGGCGAAATTTTAGCATTGATGAAAATTTAAAAATGCTGGGTGAAAATGTCCCTAAAACCCTACAAATAGCTATTATTTCACTTTTTATTGCATTTTTATTGATAACTAAGCCCTTTAGGAAACCCGTATCTGTTAAAATTGAATGAATTATAATGAAAAAAGTAAAAAAAAATGTGGCAAAGTTTCAGTTCAGGAGGTTATGCCAGTTACAATTTTTCAATGCTTTTTGCTTCAGAAAATGCTAATGTTTCGAAAATTAGCCTTTAAAAATGCTAGTTGGCAAAGCTGTCTGCAGGTGATTCTGTGCTAGAGTTGCCAGATAAAGAATGTCTATTAAAAGTTTGTTAGTTTGAAGCATAGGTGGATGCCATGGCACATAATCTGACCTGCACTTATGGCAAAAAGTACAACTTACAATCCCAATTTAAGAGACCATGGACCAGAAGAACTACTGTAGGACCGTGATCTGAACCCTCAAGACCCTCATTGCCAATGAAAACAGTTCAGAGGTAGCGCAAATTGGTCAAGATGAAGGCCGAAATGTAAAGTTTAATGATGTAAAGCTTAATATGTACATTGAACAAGCTACTGGCTTTCTCAACATGCTCCCAAGTTTTGAATAACATAGACCTTGCAGTGTTGCACATGAAATTTTATTTCATGCTTGCACTGACACTTGCTGCACTCACAGGATTTAGAGGAGTTCATTTTTAATGTTTGCTCAGTTGCACCTCACATGGCATAGCAGCATATTGCAAAGCATAAATTAACTCATCAATCAATTTTGAATAAAATCTTTTAGTTTATTTTCAAATCCATCAGATATAATCCGATATTTCTCAGCTTCTTGGGTTCTATCCAACATTTCTTGGTAAACTACTTCAGCGAATTCAATTAATCTATTTTGCCTTTTTTGCTTCATTTTTCCTATTTTGTATCTTAAGAATAATATTTTTGGCTTTTTTTTCATTGTCTTTGTGTGTTAGTTCTAATTCAATTTCTTTGATTTCACGATAAATAGTTACATTACAAAAGTTTAATTTTTTGGCAATTTCGAAGACTTTTATTCCATTGTTTAGTATACTAATAATGAAATCTCGTCTTTTTTGATGCATGATTTAGCGATTTCTGGCTAGCATTTTATTTATCTGAGAAAAATTGTTATAAAATGTAAAACAATGCAAATAAATTGTATCGAAATGACTATATTTGAATCAAATTTGTATATCATTGTACATCATTCATGAGCTTTGTCCCAACCCAGGATTTAGGGTCAATTGTAGTGACCGTAGAGGCTTAATGTGCGTTTTGAGAGCACCTTCAAGCCCTCGACAATCCAGGCTAGTTAAAACAATGACGTCCAACACTCTTCTTTCTCGGGCTCCTTCATTGTTCAATTTGCTGCCCTCAAATATTCGTAGGATTTATGTAGGGGTTGATCCAGTAGCAAGATTTAAGTCATACTTGGACAAGTTATTGACTAAAATTCCGGATCAACCTTATATTCAAGGATTAGCCAGATCAGCCAACTCCAATTCGTTGGTCGATCAAATAATATATATAAATAAAAGTCAGGTATAATAAATAATCTTCTCGTCTTGAACTGTTGGGATTCCAATCCCGGTAGCGGTAAGGAAGTCCGCACCGAAAAAAAAAATATGAATCTAAATGTATACAAGTTGAATGCATTTGTACTTAAGTTGTTTTTGAGCACAGCGACGAGCCAACGAGGGTTGTATTTAATTGTTTTAGTATATAAGCAGCGCAGCGACGTGCGCAAGGAGATGTTTTCTCAAAATAAGTTAAACATAATAGTTATAAACATAAAATGGCACTTGAAAAAGAAGAACTACAAAGGTTGAAAGCAACAGCTCCAATTTATCCCACTTTGTTAGAGAAAAATAAACAACTGGACAGCGCAGCTGAAAGTATTAATTTAGTATATCGCCTTAATTGAACAAATGACCTTCTAAATGAACTTAATCAGGAAAAGAAACATTGTGAATCTGTTAATAAAAAATATAAAATACTTCATAAAACCTTATAGTCAACTCAACTCGCATGTAATTCATCATCAGTTATATCTGCAACCTGCACTGCAGGGGGCTTAGTAACTTGATTTGGTGCAGTGGTAGGTGTTCCATTAGGTTTTGTCAGTGTGGCAAGTGGTTGCATTGGTATATTCATGGGTATTTTTGATCAAAAAGCTCTGAAGAAAATGGAAAAATTAGCAGCAACAATAAATAGTGAAATCATACAAAATACATCTTAATGACCAGCATATAACAAAAGAAGAATTTAGTGAAGTACTAAAATTATTAGAAAAATATTATACATCAAACTTCGTTCAAAAACCCAACTCATAGAAAATTTGGATACACTGAAAGCAGAATTCATTGAACAGGGCAAGAAATTAGCTTTTCTTGAAGCAATGCAGCGCGAGGTGCAGCCAAGCATGCATCATCCAAAAGTAATTTAAAGTTCAGGTAACCAAATTTAAAATGAACAGTTTACAAAACTTTGCACTTACAAAGATTATTTTTGTAATGCTTCTCTCCAGCACCTGCTTTGCACTTGTTGAGCTGCGCTTGCGAGGCGAAGCATGTGACAATGGAGGTTTTATTCTTGAAAATAGTGATGGTATCAAAAATTGTTTTTGCCATGGAACTGGATTTTATAGAACTCACTATTCCCTGTCCTTCATCTTATCCTGTTGAATGTATTCAAGTTTAGCGCCGCGCAGCAAGCTGTGAAGCCTCACCTGCGCTGAAATTTATTATACCATAGTGTAATAAATTTAATATTTAAAAAAAATCCTTTACCTCTTTTGTCTGACACCCAAACCAAGTTTTCGTTTTGCAAGCATAACACCTCCTACCAATCCTGCTTCAGCTCGATCTTTCAAAGAAGTACTTGAGATTTTCACAAGATTAAATGCTTCATCCTGAAGTTTTTTATCAAAAACATGACGATCTTTGGTATCTTTGAAAATTGAATAAGCTATATCATGAAATTGAGCTGCTTTATCTATTTCATTTATTGGAGCATCTCCCTTAAGTAATCTTTCTTTAACTCGTGTACCCGGCCCAGTAAATTTATGACCTGTTATATGCAATTCTGGTAACAATTTTGAGTTCAATAAATTGTTTATTCCACCACGACCTATTACTACACTATGACCCACACTCGTTGAAACAAACTGTGATTGTTTGCTGTTGCACACTGTACACATTCCTTTTAAAATGTATTGCTTTCCTTCACCCCTTTTTGGACGATTTTGCTCATGTAATTGGACATTTCTAGATAAAGTTTTTTTTCTACACCTAAGGCAGTAAAGAGATCTATTTGGAAGGTTGGACATATTTTTTAAATAGCAGTTGAGAATTTAAGGTATTGTTTTTTGCATTTCTAAAAGTTTTTTATAACATATATCATAGGGGGTAATGTCTTTATTCCTACATTGAATATAAAAACAGGCATACAGGCCACATAAACTGCTTATTGTATTTTGAGATTGTCTTACATCATACCAATCTGTTCTTTTTTCCAAACATTGTGGAGGTGGTAATCCAAAAGAGTCATAATATTCATTATTATAAACAGATACCCAATGTGTATCAGGATCAATGAACTCATCTAAGTTTAAGATAAAGCAACCTTCTTTAGGCTGCTTTTCATCTCGCATAAAGCATCCTTTAAAATATTTTTCATTTCGTAAAATCTTTATAATGTCATGATTGGATAAACCTTGACTTTCCAAGATTAATTGAAACAGCACAAAATTAATCACTATAACACATTTGCAAATAAAAAGCTGCCATAGTTGAAAGATTTAACAGAACATTGAAAGGTCGCATGTGGAAGAAGTTTACCGAGTTAAATTCCCACAATTGGCTTGATATATTAGATGATTTGATTGAAGAATATAATGCTGGATATCATTATCAGTAAAAGAGCACCCATTGAAGTAAACAAGTCGAATGAGGGTGAAATTAGAGAATTATTACAACAAAGTAAGAAACTTTCATCCACAAAACAACCAAAAGCAGCAAAATTGAAAAAAGGTGATATTGTGAGAATTTCCAGAGCAAAGGGTATTTTTGAAAAAGGTGATAAGTTTAATTGGTCAGAAGAACTTTTTAAAGTCAGGAAAGTTCTTGAAACAACACCAACTACGTATCACATTGAAGATATGTCTGGGGAAGAAGTCGAAGGCTATTTCTACAATGAGGAACTCCTCAAAACAAAAGTACCTAATTATGGTAGAATAGAAAAGGTTTTGAGGAAGAAAATTGTTGATGGTAAGGTACATTTGAGAGTGAAATGGAAAGATTATGATAACAAATTTAATAGTTGGATTTTGCAAGATGATAGTGTGAAACTTTGAATATTTGACTTTAAAAATATTTTCCTGGTGAGGCAGCGCGAGCTCAGTGAGAGAATAATTGATTAAAGAATACAAAATATTACAAAAAAGTAATATTGTTAAGAACAAAATGCCTGCTATAATTAAAATAACTGAACCAAATGATGATTGGGAGGGATATAAACATTATTGTAACAATGCTGCATATCATGATCCAGATTATGCCATTGGACTTGATCCAGATGATTGTCCAACATGTGAGAAAATCATTACCAGATATAATGTAAAATATCTAGAAAGTTAACTTGATAAAGAATATCCTAACCATGAAAAATATGTTAGCTTTTCTGCAGGACCAAGGGGTTCAGATACTTTTGATGGTTGGGTAGTTTTCTTCTTTGAAAGTGACCGAATTGAAGAATTCTTCCCAGCAATAGATTGGATCATGTCCAGAGAAAACTCAAATAAACCACCAAAAATATTGAGAGAAAAATCCGATCAAACAATAGCAACATGTTACTGTTGTGGAAAAGAAACTCGTACTTCACGAGGCACGAGGCGACTCATGCACACCCCGGCTACGGCTGGTCTAGCAACATGAGAAATAGAAGTTAAATTTGGTAATTCAAATTTATATCCAACTAAGGACTTTGTTGTTTGCCTTTGCTGAATTTGTTGCAATGTATGAAACACCACCACGAATACCTCGTTTCACAAAATTATACTGATCAACGTCAGTAATTAATTCTAATTTTTCTCCAGTCTTTTTCAAAGCAGCTTGCCAAGTCATTGACACTACAGAAACAAAACTAAAAGGATCTAAATTATAATGCGTCATACCTAGCTGCCTGTATGAGTTACATACATCAACCAACTGAAGAACATCACTTTGGAGGTAGAGTTCCAGATACTCTTGAAAGTCATTCAATTGCAGTGTTTCCATAACATGAAGATCGTGCTGGCATTCATCATCGGATATGTGCTCTTTATTCAAATCATTAAAAATATATTCTTTTGACAATATTATCTTTCTTTTGAGTTTTACTAAGTTATCAAACCACGCATAAGGGAATACACCTTTCTTGAGTAGTGTCTTAAATATTTTATCATTTTATATTTTAAAGACATAACTGGAAATGATTGCCTGAAAATTTTAATGTCCTTCTTTTCAATGAAGTTAACAAAATCATTAAATACTTCATTTTTATTCTTGAATTTTTGTGATGGTTGATAGTTTGCTTGATTCTGACTCAAGACTTCTAATGATTGAGAAAGATCCATAAATGAATCTATGATTTGGAATTTAACATGATCACCATCAATTGAGCTATTCCAAGACAGTATTACACATTTAGGTTTTTCACTGTTTTCCATCAGTGGAATACATTCAACTTCCGAAAAATATTTCATTTGCAATAAAATTGATTTATCATAACCCCTAAGATTATGTGATACTACTTTTACACAAATGTTTTTCAAACAGTATTTGAGATTGCAATCATTGTGAGCATAACCTCTAAATTTGCCAGAAAAATCACAATGATCTTTAACAGCTTTATCACTAGGTTGAATTAGTAATTTACAAATATGACATTTCATACCTTCTTCATTGACCGCTGCGCTCGCGCTGCGCTTGACCATTGATCCCAGATCGGAAGAGCATTTAGGTTTTTCACTGTTTTCCATCAGTGGAATACATTCAACTTCCGAAAAATATTTCATTTGCAATAAAATTGATTTATCATAACCCCTAAGATTATGTGATACTACTTTTACACAAATGTTTTTCAAACAGTATTTGAGATTGCAATCATTGTGAGCATAACCTCTAAATTTGCC
>NC_081444.1:11760663-11812376 GCF_007210705.1 Tigriopus californicus | reverse complement strand
CAATAACTAGTGTGTTCTGCATTGACACAGAAGTGCAAAAATTGATCCATTGTATGAAGCCCACTTTCGATCCAATTTGCACTATAAGGACCCTTATTTGCAACGTCACAAGAGCCCAAACAAAACGGGAAGACACACGGCAGATTGGTAAACAAAGCAATCGTGACGTGCCATGAAAGAGATTTCTTTTACGGACATTATGTGACCCAGGTCACTAATTATTCATAAAAATATGTACAGAACTAGCCAAAAAACACAAACGCATTATAATTAAATAAGAGTAATCAGCCCAATCGGCCCGTTATTTGGTACAGGCTGACTCACAAACGCCCCTCTGAAGTACAGAAACAAGTACAACACCGGTTATAGACGTCATTGCCTCCCGACTCTGCCCAACTCGACCTTAAGGCCGTCAACATGTTTTTATTTCTCCGTCGTCCTTGAATGGGAAATTGTCTAAAGATAAATTCCGTCGATGCCAAACGTACAGATAGGCTTTGCTCGTCCTCTGAAGCGGTTCTGGACGTAAATACAAGCGTCATGGAAAGTGTTGGCGGGAAACGCGACGAAGGATCCGTCATAGTCGACGTAAAAGAATTGCAGGTCCCAAAGTGCATACATATTCTTTGCTTCTAAGCCCTGTGAAATGAGTAATGATTTTTAGATGGATACTCATTCTTCATATATCCAGGAGTTTTTAGATTTTTTTGTTGAATGAAGAAAGTGTATTTTATCATAATTTGAGACATCAAAATGTTTGCTCACTTTCTGTAATTCTACTAGGTCCAAATCTTCACAAAAAAATTGGAAGATAAAGCGTTCAGTATCTGTCATCAACAGACGAATATTAGGACATTTTACCTTCAAAACATCATACCAAAATCCTGTATGTGTAAATTTAGACAATTCTAGAATCTGAAATCCTACATATATATATGTCGATTTAGGGTAACCTTGGCTTAATCTTATCCACTCCTGAAAAGCAATTTTCTTCTTCATCGCATTCTATGCATGATCCATCAAGTTCTTTGCATTTCTTACATTCAGAATAAGAATTATTTTCTTGATTAAAAAGTATTTTCTTTGAAGCCACTTATATCTCTCTTTGACTTGTTAGCATTTCAAAGTTACTGAACTTGGTTACATCATTAATGTTTGACCATACACTGCATTGTTCATGAGTTTGAAAAAATCTTTTTCAAACTCATTCTTTGCTTGTGCCCTCAATTTTGTATTATGCTTAATATATTCTTCCAACCATTCCTTTTGACGGTATTTCAAAACCTTATGTATTTTTCAATAACAATGCCTTTGGACTTATAATAGTGAAGATTATGACAAGAGACAACATAATTCTTTCGTGATCCTAAATGAGGTATTAATTTTGGGTGCTTACTGCTCAAACGGGTTAAAACTTCAGGAACCAGAGGAAAGTCATTATGATCATCATGAAACTTCTCAGGATACCTCAAATCAACTTCATAAAAATAATTAAATGTCTTGGTGGTACATACAATTCGGGTTCTACCCATTTAAAGTCTCCAATAGGTAGTGGTTGCATCATTGCATAACCATACAAATTATTCATATCAATGTATGAAAATATAACTTGACTGTTTGTCTTTGCCTGTATGAGTTACATACATCAACCAACTGAAGAACATCACTTTGGAGGTAGAGTTCCAGATACTCTTGAAAGTCATTCAATTGCAGTGTTTCCATAACATGAAGATCGTGCTGGCATTCATCATCGGATATGTGCTCTTTATTCAAATCATTAAAAAATATTCTTTTGACAATATAACTTTTTTAACTAAGTTATCAAACCACGCATAAGGGAATACACCTTTCTTGAGTAGTGTCTTAAATATTTTATCATTTTTATATTTTAAAGACATAACTGGAAATGATTGCCTGAAAATTTTAATGTCCTTCTTTTCAATGAATTTAACAAAATCATTAATACTTCATTTTTATTCTTGAATTTTTGTGATGGTTGATAGTTTGCTTGATTCTGACTCAAGACTTCTAATGATTGGGAAAGATCCATAAATGAATCTATGAATTGGAATTTAACATGATCACCATCAATTGAGCTATTCCAGAACAGTATTACACATTTAGGTTTTTCACTGTTTTCCATCAGTGGAATACATTCAACTACCGAAAAATATTTCATTTGCAATAAAATTGATTTATCATAACCCCTAAGATTATGTGATACTACTTTTACACAAATGTTTTTCAAACAGTATTTGAGATTGCAATCATTGTGAGCATAACCTCTAAATTTACCAGAAAAATCACAATGATCTTTAACAGCTTTATCACTAGGTTGAATTAGTAATTTACAAATATGACATTTCATACCTTCTTCATTGACCATTGATCCCACTTCTTCCATTGGTTTGCTAGAATCCTTAATAATTTGGTTGATCTGCTCAACATCTTTTTTTAATTCTTTGATGAAATCCTGAGGGGCAGTCATTCCTACAAATTTATTGTATTTTCCCACATAGTCTGGGAAGTAAGGTTTGTAATATTTAGATGCATTGTAAAATGCACCAATTGCCATTATATCTTGCTCTGTTTCCCTCTCACTTACTTTTCTATTTACAGCTTCACAATCAAAATAAACTACTACAGGCAATTCTTGGGTTTTTTCATACTTGGTGAATGTGCAAGTTCTAGCTTTTGTACAATCTTTGCAAGTTTTCATGTTATTCTCATGTTTTGGACAATGAGGCATTTCTTGGCTTGTGCTTCATTTTCCAAACCACACTCTTCATCATGTTTCATTAATTTCTCTCTTGAAGCATATGGAAGACGGCATCGTGCACAGAAATGTCTTTTCCCATTTATGTTGATTGATTTAGACAATACCCTGACATATTTTTTATCCAAACATAATGACCTTCCACTTTTATATCACGTGAAGTTTAATCATTTTTCTGAAAATACATTATGTTGATAGCAGTTTCTGAATTAGCTCCTTTGTAAGACACATAATATGGAAAGGGATATAGATGTTAATAAATATGTCTCTAAAACATGAACATTTAAGAGAGGCAAATTAGGGTTATCTCTCTCAAATTTTTCAAAATCTTTTTCATTTAATCTTGTTGGAAAAGAGAGCTTTGACCAATTCGGCTCATTCAAATATGGCTTATAGTGAGAAATTTTATCAGGACTATATTTAGGTGGATGAAGTGTAGTATACGTGATACAGTCATTGTCAGTTTTTTTTTGCATTAATATAGGTAAGCTCCTGTTCTTATGAGAGTTTGTGGAAGTTTTATATATGAGGATCCTATTTTATTCTTGTATTTACTTTTTCGAAAATTAGATGAGGGATCATATTGATCTGCTCGCATAGTCATTTCCACACAGACATGATATTGCCAACCAGATCAATTACCTTCAAACTCTTCAATTCTGTTAATAAAGTATGAGTGTGTAAGACTAAAGTAATTATCAAACATTGAAACATCTGTTATTGGCATATGTCTTTTATTCTGAAACCCATGCTCATAAAAAAAATTGCTATTTTCTTTTTCTTTTACATACCGAACTATCAAATTAGTATTTAATGTAAATGCTCCAAACCTTTGGAAATAGTCCTGCAGTCATTTTTTGACTCTCTTTTCCTTTAAAATTTCTCCTACATCTTTTACAAAATTTCCAATAGTTTTGGTAATTATAGATTTCCAAGTTAAAGTAGTTCCATAGGTTCTCTTAGTCGATACTTCACCAATATAACTTTTATTAACTGTTGAGGTATCTTCATATTGCTGTACAGCTTGGTTTCTATTAAGAAAAGAATTTAAGGAGTTTCTCACATAATTATATCCTTGAGATATTTTTTCTCCCACAAAGTTAAATCCTTGTGTTAATTTATTGGCTATCCAATTCAACATTTCGTTGTATATTTTATTATATAAATACATTTCCTTCAATCATTTTTCAAATTTGAAAGCATTTTCCTATTTGAGATATTTTGAGTCTCGTTGAACGAGACCGGATGCAGCACTAGCTTGTATGAGACTAAAAGTCTCGTTGAACGAGACCTTCATCATAAACATGGAACATTTGGTCATATGGCAGTCTCATTGAACTAGACTTATACCATGTAACCTAAAAGTCTCATTGAACGAGACTTCTATGTCGCGCGAGGCGCAGCCGAGCATTAAATTAAAAAATCATAATCAACAATCATATTTTTGCGGACAAAGCGAAAATAATAATAAAAAAGTGATTCCGAGCGAGGCGCAGCCGAGCATGGAAAATAGAAAAATAGTGAGATTTCACCAGGGGGATCCCTTGTGAAAAATTGAAATGCTCTGGAACGCATATATTAATACTAATGATATTGACAGCCAAAAATGGAACGCAAGGCGATCTCTCAAACGAACTTCAAGCTTATCAAAAGCCGGAAGACAATCTAAAAGCCACGTAAAAGAACTACGTGAGAGAAAGTTATTCATTTTCGTAAGCATACAGTTCCTTAAAACAGCGTTGAGAGGGGTCAACGTTGTAGGAACGATTTGATCAATCAAACCACTTCCTTGTTCTTCGCGTGGGATTTTCTTTTATTCTTCCGGGTCGGGTAATTGGGACTTATTGGGTCGTCATCGTCCGTGTATCGATTGAACAATGAAAACACCACTGACCAAAGATACATATTGATAATCCCTAGAAACAGTGGATTTCATTAACCCGAACGTCCACCCAGCACCGCCATTATTTTCAATACTCACACAAAGACATTCCCACACCAAGAATGACTGGTCCCAAGAGGTCCTCCCGAGTGTCTTGATATTCCAGAAACTTGAAGATGATCACCACGGGTCCAATGAGGATGACTGCCACCATTACCACCAACCAAGGGAGAAAGTACTCGATCTTCTTCCTCACCACCCCCATGATCAGGCCCAAGTTTTTGACCAGTGACAAGACTTGCCAATACACGAGAGGGATGGAGAACTCGTAGACTTGCCACGCGGAGGTGGCAAACGCCACCAAGATGTAGAAGATCCCGATGAAGATGGCGCCTTTTTCATGGTCGAAGAAGACGCAACAATGGAAGGATTTTAGGCTCTTGAAAAAGTTATACATGTTACGCGTGCCTTGCAGGTGCACTTGATAGGTGGGAATTAGAGTAAATAAATGTATCAGAATAGTTCACAATTGTTAGGTTCATCGTGCGTAAACAGAGCGATCGCTTATCGAACGCAAGGTAAACACAGGTCAAATGTGTATTTTTATTCACCCTATTTTGGTTCTTGTTTGGATGAGGGTTAAATTGTTCTCGGTTAATATGCTCATGTGAACATTAGACTCATGATATTTTTGTGTTCCCTATTTGATTTATTCCCGAATTTCCGCATTTGCTTCTTCTTTGGCGTCAAAGCATATATGAGGTAAAAAAAAAAAACAAAGAAGAGGTTGAGAGACCTGCGCATATACATTACGGGAAGACCGTTGTTAAATGGACAACATCATTTTTTGATACATCTTCTAATGCCAATGTTAGATTGCAAAGTAATATGATGCATTTCCTAGTCTTCAATTCCACTTTAAAGCCAAAGTTCATTTGATAAAGCAAGATATTCGAGCCTTTTCTTGGCTCCAAACTTAAAGGGTTCCCCTGACTTAGTCAGCTGATTTGAAGTTGCATCAAAACATTTTTGAGTCTTCTTCGTGAATGCCCATGTTATGGTGAATGCCCTACAAGAAACACGTCAATAGTCTCGATGTAGTCTCCACAAGACCGTTTCAAGGTATCCACACATGATGGCTATCGACGTACTTTTGAGGATTGTCAATGGACTGGGCGGTGCCGTGACTCGATCCCTCACCACTTTGATTTCCCTCAATCACCGCCTATGTGAGGTCGTGGTTGGGTGTGTCTCATGGGTTTTGGTCCTCTTAGGCTCTTGGATGTCTTCCATTCTTCTCGGGATCCGGATTTCACTCGAAGATTTGTCTCTTTTCCTCTCGGAATCCCTGGAATCCTTGCTTTCCGTGGGCGAGTTTGTCGGTTTGACTGTCGATCATCTTTGTCAGACATTGATTTCTTGCTTTGGTGCCATTCAGAATGGATTCGGATTGATGGGAAAAAACGTCCTGAATCTGTACGAAACCATGCTTCGAGGGAGTGGCCAAATTTGGAGCGGCATTGTTCATTGCTCCAACCTCTTGGGCGCCAGTATTATCTTGCTCCTTCAATTGGTACCCAGAACTGTGTCCATAATTCTCACCCATATGGGTCAGAGTCTCCAACGAGCTCTTGAGGCCTGTTTCCAGGTCTGCCAGCGAGTGGCAATGGCTTTCAAATCGACACCAGTGGAAATGTTCATTGGTCTCACATCGGGGGTGATGATCTCCTATCTCAGTTACCGATTGGTCCGAAAACTTGTCCGAGACCACGAGATCACGCCCCGATGGCTGCTCGAAACGACTTTCCGGCTCACCCTTTTTGTGTATATTAATTTTGTGCGAGGAGCCCTGGCCCTGATCTTAGGTGTGGCTCAAGGTGTGTCTTTGGTCTTGTCGCATATGCATGTCCCGCAATTCCATCATGCCGGGGATAGTGATCCCGATGAGGAGGAGGAGCCGGGTGCTTTGCCTTATTCTTTGGACGATTCGGACCCGGAGGATCAAGAGCGACAAACGCGAAAACGGCGAAACTACGATCGATTGTTACTCAGACGGGAAGCCAGACTTCGGCGGAATTTGCTCGAGGACGATGAGGATGTGGAGGATCTACTCTTTGAGCAAGTGGAACGTGAGCGCGAGGACAAGTTGTGTGTGATATGCCAAGATCAAGAAAAGTGTATCATGATCCTGCCTTGTCGGCATTTGTGCATTTGCCAAGGATGTCAAGGAGCCTTGCTGCAGGCTCAGAATAAGTCTTGTCCAATTTGCCGGAGGATGGTTCGTCAAACCATCAAAGCCTATCTGTGACAAAAACTGGCGGAATCTTGGTTGGCGAGAATGTTACTTATAGATTTTGTACCTAAGCTCATTATAAAAGCCTAATAAAAGAATGTGTATAGTTTTTGGCATGAGATCATAGTTGGTCAGTGTCGCTTGAAGACGCAGCAAGAGATCGAAGTACGCTTAATTGTTGGATTTGGGCAATGATCTCTGGGATCGGATTTCCATCTGCAATGACATAAGCAAATGAGAAAATAAGAAGCCATACAAGCACTGATAATTTTCCAACCCACTGGTATCAATTATTATTGGAGCGGAGGCAGCTTTCACGTTGTAGTCGACCCAAAGTTGAAGTATTTTTCTTTTGAAAGACTTAATATTCCGGCTGCGATGTTCTGCAGGCATCCTAGGCTCTTCTGTAAAATCCATCAGTCTCACTCTTAACGGTTGCTATGAATAAGTGTAAATACTTACTCATGCCCGATCTCAGATTGCTCGGAAAGTCCACTATAACAAATTTACTTTCTCCCATGTCAGTTTTGTATTTGTAGACCTTTTTCGTGATTTCTGACCGCTGATTGAAGCCACGCCCTGGAACACACGTCTGGTGAGATCCAACCTTGGAAACGAAATCCAATGTTTAGAATGCATAAATAAAAATCCTAGGGTGTAATCAGGTACCTCTTCAAACCCGTGTTCCAAAAGCGAAGCCTCAGCGAAAGTGCAACAATTCGGAATGACGATGATGACATCCACGTCAAATTCCATGTGTTCATTATTCAAGTCTACGAGAAAATTTGAGCTTAAGGTTGCAACTCGGATCATCGACGACCTGGACAACTAGACTTCTTACAAATGGGCGTCTTATGGCAGAAGGCTTTCAAGTAGCCATTCCAATATCCTAAGGCCAAAACTTCCCCCGTCGGATAACTGATATTGGAGAAGAACTCCTCTTTATCCTGGGCCGAGATCATCTGCATAGCGTAAAATTTCAATGGAATAGTTTTCAGCAGACTCAAGTGAGCCAACAAAACGGAAATGGTTTGCATTCATGTTCCCATTTCGGAATATTGCAACCTACCCAATTGCGGTAACGGCAGAAATTTAAAACAGTGGCACCGATGAACGGTGTATAACAATGGAATTGGTAAGCGTACAAAACGAGCACTCCGAAAGATGCTGGACCCATGGCACTCTCCAGCCACCAATAGGATTGTCTTTGAGCCGGATCTCTCGGCGATTTACGTCGTTTTCTTAACTTTGTTATCCTTTTCTTGTCAGCAGAGCCTTCTGCAAGTGTATGTAATGTTAATTAGATTCAAAGCGAGACTAAACTATATCCCTACCTTTAGGCGGAGGTTGTCCTTTGGGGGGATATAAGTAATTCAGCCAGTTGTACAAGGTCTCGCCGCATACAATCATGGCCATGATAGCCATTACATCCATAATGATGCGTGGAGCCGGTGGAGCCTCAAACCCGATCATCATGCTCATCGCTTTATTCAGCTGGAGGCTCATTTAGTGGTGTCACGAAGGCTGGGAAAGATTAAGTTCTAATCGCAGATCCATCAAGACTCTCAAAACAACAAGACACATGGACAACTGAAGGAAGGACTGTTTAGTTCAAGGTCCTAAACATTAGTTTCGACGGATTCAACGGTCGATGTGACATGACAATTAATGCTGGGGCGAGTCCGGACTCGAGTCCGAGTGCACTCGAGTCTCTTTCTCGATTTTGGAGAAATTGGCCGGACTCGAGTTTGGACTCGTAATTAAATCATTCATTTTTTCTTAGAACTTCGCAAGACGAGCCTTTTTGCCCGATATGACTCTAGTAAAAGACTCTGCCGGACTCAAGTCCGGACTCGGCGATTCCGGCAAAAAGTAAAAAAAAAAAATTTAATGACTCGCACGAGTCCAACTTTTGCCAGACTCGCCCCAGCACTAATGGCAACCTCAATCTGCATGAGTGCCGAATTACGTCATCCTGGGAAGGTCCTGGGATGCTGTGTCTATTTAAATCTGAATGTTTCCCACACGATAAGCCCTGCTGAAATCTTTATAACATTTCAAATTCATTTAAACTAAGAATATCCGTGGCCTGCTCGTCACAGTTAGGGCTCATGATAACTTAGTAAATAACTATTGATTGAAGCCGAGAAATGAAGTCTAGTCTGCTTGCAAAATGAGTTCAATGACTAACCAGCTGTCGATGGTCTAAGCAAAATTTGCAAAACTAACCAGCACTAATTGTCATTGACGTTTAAGGTAACATACCACGAGCTATTTCTAAACAAAGTGATCAATTCAATGGAAATAGTCGCTGAGGACTTCATTGAGCAGCAATGAAACGCAGACTCCTTACNTCAATCTGCATGAGTCATACCAAGTCCAATAAAAGATGCTTTTGCCTTGGCAAGTACTTGGCTATGGCTAAGAAATGAAAAAGTTCAGAGCAAAGAGTTAATTTCGGAATTTTCGTGGCAGTTTAGCCCATTGAAGGGTTTCTTTAGAAAACCAAATGGTCCCTATATAGTGAGTCTTTAAGAAGTCCGAATGCCTAATTACGTCATCCTGGGAAGGTGCTGGGATGCTCTGTCTATTTAAATCTGAATGTTTCCCACACGATAAGCCCTGCTGAAATCTTTATAACATTTAAAATTCATTTAAACTAAGCATATTCGTGGCCTGCTCGTCACAGTTAGGGCTCATGATAACTTAGTAAATAACTATTGATTGAAGCCGAGAAATGAAGTCTAGTCTGCTTGCAAAACGAGTTCAATGACTAACCAGTTGTCGATGGTCTAAGCAAAATTTGCAAAACTTACCAGCACTAATTGTCATTGACGTTTAAGATAACATACCACGAGCTATTTCTAAACAAAGTGATCAATTCAATGGAAATAGTCGCTGAGGACTTCATTGAGCAGCAATGAAACGCAGACTCCTTACTTGATTTCCAGATCATCATCGTAGACTGACCAGTGACGTACTTGTTATTAGAATTACATTTTCATCACGCAACGACTTTTGAATCATTCTTAGATAAACATTGTCGTTCAGCACACAAATCCTTTTACTTCTGAGCATACCGAGCATTTTCAGCTCGGTATTTTGATACGCTCTGGACAATTCTATCTCATCAAATTCCTCGTAATTGCCGAACCACTGAAGCTAAATTGGCAGATGTTTAGTACGGCAAATTTTTACTCTCACTATTTTCTTTACATTTCCAAATTCAAACGCAGCATGACTAGAGGTCAAAGAATGTCGATTTTCGTAACATTTGTGAAGAAAATATGAAGATGGTTGAAATACTAAAAGAACTGTGGCAGATCGTGGTAACTAGATCGAGTGGTAACATCTCTGAAGTTTCCATGTGGGATATTACTAGTCTCCGAGAGAGGGGACTGTCACGCAACCTTAATTGTTTTCTGTTTCGAACTTGAATTGGTGGCCCCATCTCACGTGATTTCAAAACAATTGTAGTCAACATTTAGCTTCTAGGCAATAGACCCATGAACATTTCTAGTTGGTATACCAAAAAAGATTAAAAGGTTGTAAGCCTGTTTATTGTATAATCATTGGGTTTGTGCCTCTGGGTGCATATATTTTCAACAGCCTTTGTTAATAGGAAAATATAAATATGGATAAAAATGAATGGCATGAAGATTGCAGGAGACTTAAAATAGTTAAGTAAATGGGAATCCGAAAAATGCAAATAAAGGTGTAAATATGCAAAAACAAGTTGCCATTGTTACCATTGTAAAATGGTGGAAAGGTCGTTTTTATTCCCTTTTAGCCTCTATGTTGCATTTGTATCTGATCATGTTGTACAGAAGAAAATAGAAACGTTTCAAACAAGAAGAGTTAAGAAGGAAGCAGACAAGGACCCAAACGACAATAAAAGGCAGAAATGTCCTACATCTGAAAGTGAAAAATAGTGAGAAAAATGGTCGAAAAACTGTCGAGAAAGTGGAAAAACGTCTATCAAATGAAAAATTGGAAATTTGGCTCAAATTTTTTTTCGGGCGAAAGGGCCAAAATAATAAAGAAGGTTTTTTCCTGGTTTTCTTTTTTTTTCTTTTCGAGGTCTAGTCATAGGTGAAGTAAAAATGACTAGCATTGCATCAATGCACATGGAACAAGACATAAGCATTAGCTCCTTTTTGCTCCTACAAAATTTCTACTTGTTTTGAGCACTAATCTGCAGCCACCTCAAGAGTAGAGGGATGTTCCAATCAAGCAACAAAATGCATTAAATAGCAAAAATATTATTACCATAACGGGGTGGTCTGATACTTTCACGGTCAATGATTGCCATTTTGTGCGGTTTGAGCTAAAGTGCGGGAGTTTTCGACCAATTTCTCTCCTAATTGTGAGGATGATGGGCGAATAAAAGGATCCAAGAAAAAAAGATCCAACCCAGAAAGTCTCGGAACTGACGTCGAAGAGGTTCCTTGTGGAATTTTTCAGCCTATTGCGAAAGAGTTCAATATTGGTTGGTATATTAGTAATCACGACCAAATGTGGAATAGTTAAGATCCTTCAACTAACTAAATATATCCATTCCGTCCAAAGAGTTCTTCAATTGAACCACGGCGCTTATCTGTTATTTGCACTTATAATTTATACCTAAAGCGAAGCTTAACAAAAGCGCTTTCCCGCAGAAGTATTATTTTACCTTGAAGACAATCGGTCTCGAAAACCCACATCGCTGTTTTGGCCATCAACATCAACTTAGACAGACTATCTATCGATCTGCATTGTCTACTGTCCTCATATGATTGTGATTAGGACGAGCCTTTCCATTTTTCTTCTACTAAAGATTATGGTGTACCCCAATCGCACACTTGGCATGTCGTCACAAAAGCTACCTGTTAACCCTCGAGCGGGACTTTCTTGAATAATACATGCGGTTGTCGTTGAAAACTTGGGGAGGTTTGAGGCCACACACGGTTCGGTAGCATTCGGTAGAAAGCTCCTCGCTCTCTGTATTCTTCGCATACGTCCAGTGTTAAAAGCTTCTGTCGTGTGTGACAGTCCAAAGTGGGCACGAAATATCGACTTTTACCACTTCAAGATGAAGTTTAGACCAACTTAAAACGGCCTTGAGGCTCCGATCATGGAGTGGACCAAATCAGGTGCCATTTTGGCATGGACATCCTTGGGGTGGCTGGACCAGGTTCATGGTGATACCAAACACATTTCCATTACCTTCATATGGGTTAATGGCTCACTAGTGCCCGTGACCACATCCGTGGAGCAAGAAGATGCCTCAGGGCCCAACATATCAGGCACGATCATTCAAGTATTTTTCCTGATCGTCATTTTTATCGTGGGTGTGATAGGGAACATGTTCATGACCGGTACAATCTGGTCCAGTATCACGTTGCATCGGTTGCCCTTCAATATCTTACTACTGAACCTTGGGCTCATTTGTCTCCTGGAGTGCCTCCTTAATGTGATGCTTTCGGCTGTTTATCTCATTTTTGAACCTTGGAACTTCGGATCCGTTGTTTGTATGCTCAATTCATTCTTCATGGAGGTACTTCCTGTGATGTACACGTTTATGTTGGTTAATTTATGCTTCGATCGTGCTCTGGCACTGCGAAATCCTCTTCAGTACAAGAAATCAGTCCTTAAAGCCAGGATGATCAAGTGTTATTTGTTGTTTATTTGGCTATTGGCCATCCTGTCAGCCTCGCCGGTTTTGATCAATGTCCTGGAGAATTGGCCGTTTCCCGTTCGGTACAGCTGTCAGGTAAGGATACAAATGAGGGTCAATTCCTTGCGATTAATGTGCAAGAAAATAACCAATCGGACCATTTCAGCCCATGCACGAGTTGACCGTGTTCTACGGGATCTTAACCGGAATCGTGTGCTATCTCGTTGCTTGGTTGGCCATGATTGTGGCCATGACATTAATACAGAGGTACATCACGAGTGAGAAACGGAAGGAACGGAAAGCCATGAGGGGCCAACAGGGCAAGTTTTCTACCCACACAGCTTTCTTCTTCGCCAATGCTCATTTGTGGAATGAGCTTAAGAATGTGATGCTCATTAGTGTGTTACTCATAATGTACTTGGTTTTAATGGGTCCATACGTGGTTAGGACCAAAGTGGACCAGATCACAGAGGTAATGAATGAATGGCGTCGAATTGATCCAATGAGTCATTCGATCATTTGATTAACACTACTAATTGATACATTGTGGATGCTTTAGGTGTATGACTATGACTATTACCGCAATCTCACCTTACCTCATTATGTGAAGTCTCCAAATTTAAATGCCACTACAACAACAACTTCCAACCCCACGCCCACAAATGCGCCAAATTCGCCCACGCCCACGAGCACCGGGGCAGTTGGGGATAGCAACAATGATGGATTGACTCAAGGTTGTTGCATAGTAACAGAGCAAATGGAGGTTGAATTTGATGCATTGTTTTATGACCTCCTTTGTAGTAACGCCTAGTAAGTGGAAACGACCTGAGGTCAAGGCAGATTTTCTAACCATAATGGATACGATCTTCGTTTGGTTGCGATACATCCATGCTGCATTGGTTCCTTGGGTTATTTTCGGCCTACATAAGGATTTGCGGAAGAAGGCCAAAGATTTGGTGTGCTGTTTCCGGCCAAACTCGGTCGAAAATGCATCTCCAAGGCCAATATCAGCCTATTTGAGACGTCAACGCAAGGAGTTGCAGAAACAGAAGAAGAAGTTCAAGAACATCACCAACTATAGGTGAGAAATTTGAGGAAATTCATCTTTCACATAAATAGTAACCGGATTCAAATTCAAGTCTGTGGTGGGTCCTTTTGAGTATTCATAAATTGAGGCACGATGCGTGCAACCAACTCGAATTCTTCCCTCTACGAAGAAGGTGTTGTCCGAACTGCATTCGAACTTTTTTAGAACTTCATCTAATTTCAAAAATGGAAATTTTACAGCTCTCTCCCGCCAATTGGAACTTGAAGCCCCAAATTGATGCATTACTTGCATTTTGAAGTGCTCGCTCATTTCACATTTACTGGATTTTCCCTCTCAATTACAACGCGTTTCTATCCTTCGATGAGACTCTTTTCGAACAACATATTAGTATTAAGAAAAGGTTAGTCTATACTCCCTAGTAAAAGTATCCAAATCTTTAGCTCACAGAACCTTTTCTTTATTATCATCTAACTTTCCTTGGAATGGACTTAATTCTTCATTAACACGGTCTCACCTCTAGACGAGTTGACATTTGACATATAAAGATATTGAATATTGTGCAAGCATTCAAAATTATTTACCTGCCTGCTATCCACTCAGTCCCCCAAAATATATAAGAAAGTAAACCTATTGAAGAGACCAGACCAATATGTGCTTCCAAACGCCGTTTCAGTGTGCCCGTTTTGTTCGCCACTTCGGAGGGGTTGCATTTGCGAGTTGTGGATGACAATCATCAAGGGTTGCCAGAGCACAAAGGCTTCCTGGAGGAGAGCATCAAGTCTCAATGGACCGTGGATCCGGAGTTTCTCACCGAATTTTGCGACCTCCAAGTGATAACCGGAACTGAGACCGTGCCTCCCAGTCCGCGCAAACAGCTGGTTTTTGGTTCTACAGTCACGCTGGAAGGCAAAACCAGCTCCTCCGTAAGAGAAGACGAAGGCTTCGAAGAGGAGATGCCTTTGATTAAAAAAGACAGGGATCGGCGGAGCAAAAACCCGAAAGTGGTTCATTTTGACTCGAACGTGGAAGAGATTCGCGAATCGGATCTTGAACCCGATCCAACCCCGTCGAGGTCCAGAAAGCATAAGAAATCATCCAAGGAATCGAAGGGATCTAGTAAGCGCGACAAGAAGCGTGATGTGAAGAAGAAATTGAAACAAAGGAAGAAGGATGGGACTTCTATTGAGTCGCGGTCAAGGAAATATCGACGGTAGTGAAAAGCCGCGACAAACCGCAAAAAGGTGGAAAGGCCGATTAGCATTATAGTGGAGCTAGATGGGAGGGATTTATTCAAATGAACTACATCCACATATACCATTGGTCACAAGTTAATAAATAGACGTCACGGAAAGTAGTAGAGTAACAATGATGATGATTAGTGGAATCTTCCAAAGGTTATGCTGACTCGGCCAAAGTTAATAAATTGGAGGATGAGCTTAAAGCCATGCTTGAGTGACGAGCTGTCCGTGGGTCTTGTGTAGATGAGAAGAGATTTGCATAATTTCCTAGAACCAGCCTCAGTTTTATCAATTGTCGTATGAGTTAGGTCTATAAGTTCAGAAGAAGAAGGCTTATAGATTACAGACAAGCATATTGGGATTCAGGTTAATGCTTCATTGAGCTTCCAATCATGGCAAATACATCTGTCAATGAGATAATAATTGAGTGAAAGCTACGAGAGCCTCGATCCATTATAAAACTATTCTTGTCCCAGATTTCACAGTTGTTGAGGGGTTGCAATGATGTCCGAATCTCTCACGCATGATTCCATTTTCTCCATCTCCACCTGTAATGACAATTTTAGCGTTTCCAAAAGTGGACCTCATATTCGCACGTAAAGTACCGTGAACACTCAGTTTTTCAATCTACCTTGACTTTTCTGATGAGAAGTTCCAAGTAGATGCCCCGGACGGAGCACTCTTCAATATCAGAGGAGGATCGCTTGGCCACAAGCTGGTCCCAATTGCTATAAGTGGGCATGTTCTGGGCGATCTCCATTTCTTCCTCGGATGATATTCCCAAGGGCGATCCTGGCCCTGAACGCTTACCCCAAGACGGGGTAAAATTTACCGATCGTTTCCCGGGATGGCCCCCACTCTGTTGTCTGTGGACCAAATCCTTCCCTATATGAGAGTGTCCAAAAGGTCCTGCTTGTATGGGGGTGGAGCAGAGAAGGCTGCAAGCCACGATCAAACAAGAGAATCGCACCAAAGAAGAGGTCAAGTTCGGGTATTGGGAGTGAAATCTTTGATTCATGGCGAGTTTTGGTTGTGGGAGCAGGTAGTCGTAACAAGAAGTGGAACAACAGGTGGTGTGAGGGTCTAGCTTGATGATTTAAGCGGTTGCTCACACTCTGAGGTCCCTTCACGTAGTAATCCCATGTGAGCATCCTTCCTTCCTTTTAATACCCGACTTGATGACGGGAATCCTCTTTTTGGGTGGGCTCTGGAGGTTGTTGAGTTTGTCGGGCGCGTTGCTTGCTCCTTCACTGCCGAATGAACTTGGCTCACACCAATGGTTGCAGAATGCCCACGGGCAGACGATAGGGTCTCGAGTGAATTTGCCGGAACTTGTACAAATAAAGAAGAATACTCCGAAACGAGTACCCTTTTGGGGGGGGCGCTGGGTAAGCGATGTTCCTGTGGGAAGAAGAATTCGGAATAGCTAATCCAGCGGTTGGGATCGGTGGAAAACTGAGCCCGACTTAGACTCAAAAGTTCATTCAGCAATTGTTAAGCAAAATATCAATATCGAAGTAAATGAATTGTGCACACTCGTTTATAGTGTTCCAAACAAATGTGCAATGACCGCCGATCAGCCCTTCACAAGGGTTAAATCATAAGACTATTGCAGACGAAAGTAATTCATACGATATATTTGAGAGACTCTTGCTTATTGTTTTCATGAATACGATATGCAACGTTTTGTTGTCTTCCCGATGTACGGCATATAACCATGTGCTCGAAGAGAATGGTGGATCCCGTCCAAACAAGAAGTGATTTCAGTTCCGAGCCGAGGGCTTTTTTCAATATCGAGTCATTTTTGGCTGTGCTCTTTAAAGTAGGTTAACCACTTATCAATCAAGTCTCGAGTTTATAAACATAATTGATTTTTGATTGGTGGGTACCCGTCAGGGTCGGGAAATCGAACCTTTGCCGGCCAGATAACTGAGTCATCCCATTGTATTTCGATACCAGTGTCAGACTGTATCTCCATCTGTGGGTGGAAATTTACCGTTGGTGCGGATTGTCGAGAAAGGTCGAGGAGGAGAATTAAACCAGAGACCTATTTCACACCAGTGAGGCCTGCCCCACGCACCACATAGGGGCTAGTCTCATTGGAACGTGAATGTAGTGCATTGGTTCGAATCAGATTTGTTGACATTCAACCTTAGCGTCCCCGTTCACACTTTAGTGGTTCAAGGAATTAGGAAATCCATTTCAATGTAAGAACTCCGAACGTTCGAAATAAATGAAAATGAAAGGGCACAATAAAACGTTCCATCTTGAATGACGCGCTTCGGTTGGACGAGGCCTTTGCCAACAGAAATGAAAATGATTGTTTGGCTTTACTCAAAATATGCTGATCGGTCCTTTCATGGGGAAAGCATCCCTTCTCGAATTCTCTTTTGGGCGGAGATATGAGTTGGAAGTGTAACCCAATTTGTTTGATGAACAAAAACTCACTTGAAAGATAGGCACTTTTTCCTTCATGCTTGGCACGTTTGTGAATGTAGTCGCTGTTGTAAAAATGCTTAAGGTAGATAAAGTGGAACTAACAACTCGCAAGCCAGAGTTTCCGCTAACACAATAATACAGTGAACAAGTGGGCCCTGTTTATCAATGAAAACTAGAAACACGACAACACATCAAAATTAGAAAGTAAAAAATCGTTCAATATTAAAAACGGTCTGCATTCCCCTTTTCATTCCTGTTAATTATCCGATTACCTGTAGGGCTGAAAAAACGATTTGCTTTGGTTTGGACACCCGTGAGCATTGCTCTGTGTTCAAAATTAAGTTATATTTTCTAATTATCAAGATTACCCAAATATATAATACCTTTGCGTATGTTTTGTTTAGTGGATTATTGTCTTGATAAGGTTTTCGATAGTCTCAATCAAGTCTTTCAAATACTTGGCCTGCACCAAAGGCAAAACCTTGTTTGTAACTTTCTGTACCATTTGTTTTATGGTTGAAATCGAGCAACCATTTTTTCTGTGAACTTGGCCATTTTCTTTCAAAATTAATAATCAATTGAATTTAGACCAAAATCGCCCGTAAAACCGGTTTTGCTCTGAAAATGCTAAAATAATAGAAAATTAATCCTAAAGTATCAATACATATTGGTAAGAATTCGTCTCATCAGGAAACACTAAAACAGATCGGCACTCATTTTGGTACAGGGAACCGCGAGCATTATTGTCAATGATGGACGAATTGTTCATTGAGCTTCACATAAAATGATATCACATCGAATATCAAACAAATGCCACTTCACGGCATCCAATGCCAAAAAGCATTTTTGATCAATTAGTGAGAACTGCACGAAGTGGTGCAAATCGGATAAATAGAGCTTTATTTCGAGGAAATTGAACATTGGCACTTCATTGGATTAACGTAGATCCCTTTGGTGAAAGAAGTGGGTCGAAAAAAAGTTAGTTGTACTTTCGTTGGTTGACGGAAAATATTTTAGCATCTCCTGGTACTTTCCAACTCGAAATCGACGTTGGTGCTATTTCTTCTTGGAGTGCTTCCTAGCTGTTTTCGTGGGCGAGGGGACTTCAGCCTATCAGTATAAACAGAGTTGAATCAGTAATGTAATAAATGTAAAATATGCAGTCACACTAGTAACCTCTACCTCCTGGTCAGATTTTTTGATTTTCTTCGAAGCCTTACGACCTTTTTCAACCTTAGAGGTGGAACACAGGCCGTCATTCACATCCATGGATGCACTTGAGGGAACAACCTTAAAAGTGGAGCAATGTAAACAACCAAAATTCACACAAATTATCAAAATGCAACTAATATTAACTATGATTACTCAATCAACTTACCAATTCATCTAAGCTCTCTTGAATGGTGTTATCAGGATTGGCAGATTTGGCAGATTTTTTCGTATTTCCCAATTTGGTGGTTGGTTCCTCCAAATTGACATCCTTGTTATTGGTTTTGCCGACTCCCTTCTGTTTCTTGCGGTCAAACAATCTGTCGAGCAACTCCAATTTTTGCTCTCGAGACTCTTCTTTAATTGCTTGGCCCGAAACAGCGCCTGTTTTTGAAAGCCCACCACCTTTGTCTGAAGACTGGTCCGAGATCGGGGCCGAGGACGACGTTTTGGCCGTACCTTTCTTTCGGGTCATTTTGACCTTGGGAGGCGATGGACCACCGTTGTTTAAGGCATCCTCGGCTTCTTTGGCCTTCAATAAAGCCAATTTCAGATGTTCACGGGTCTGGGTGGAATTCAAACTTGAGGCACGACGCTTCTTTGCGGCCTTTTTTGGTACCGGGCCCGTACCCTTGTCCTCAGACTTCTCTTGAGGTTTCATTATTTTGGTTCTGGCACCTCGTTTCGTCGACGGTTTTTCTTTGAATGAGACCTCTTTTTCATCTTCATTATCTTCAACTAGATTCGGACTGCATTCAACTGCTTTTTCTGGATGTGCTTTCTTGGAGCCTCTGTTGGGCTTTTCTACGACCTTAGACTCAATGTGGTCACTAGGTTTGGCCTTTACTTTGCGCCTTTTGCTCATCTTCTCCTCAACAAGTTGACCGGCTTCGTCTTGGCTTTGAGCTGTTTCTACTTTTCCTTTGCGACCTTTCTTTTCTTTTGGTTTAATTTTCATGTTTTGGTCTTCCTCGAGATCTGCATCCATAGCTTCTTCTTTCTCTTCTTGAGGTTCATCATCTGATGCAAATTTTGGATTTTCGGCGACCTCTTCCTTTTGAGTACTTTGAGTTTTCTTGCCTCTGGTCTTGCGCAGTTTTTCCACTTTTGGCTCGGAGAGGTCATAGCATTGTTCGGTGTCCAAGTCTTTAGTCGCTTTATCTTTGACTTTTTTCGAGAGTTGCTTCTTCACTTTGGGAGATATGTTGTCCTTTGTTTGTGCTTTGGCTCGAGGGTTGCGGCCTTTCTTTGTAGGCACGGGTTCGTCTTCCTTTTCTTCAACTGGGTCTTCGTCATCCATACATTCAACCACAAGAGCAGCAGGTTCTTCGGTAGCTTTGCCTTTGTTTTTCATGCTTCTAGTCTTCTTCTTGGTCTCGATTACTTCAGATTCCTCATCTTGGGCAGATTTTTGGCCTCGTTTTATCCCTCGCTTTTTGGTGTCAATCTCTTTGATCACTTCTGGTTCTTCTGATTCAAGACTCGTTTTGACAGTTTTTTTCGTATCTCTTTTGGCCTTTGGAGCAGATTTGCTTCCAGGCTCAAGCGGCTCTATGGGTTCTTCCGTCTCGACAACCGCTGGCACTGTCTTCGGTTTTCGACCTTTTTTGACATTTTCTGGTTCCACTTTTGAAGGCTCGTTAGTTTCGACTTTCATCAATGCTTCCTTCTCCTTCTTCGTCGGTTTAACACTCTTGGCGTTTTCTTCTTGTTCATTCACTGCTGGTTTTGGAACTCGAAGCCGCCGACCCTTTTTAGCCTCTCCTTTATCGGTATCAATGTCAGTCTTTTCCTCGCTTGTTTCTGTGACAGGATTGGACACACCATCCACATTATCTTGAGAGGGAGCGCCCTTTCCTTTGCGTTTCGATTCTCTTGGGAGTTTAGTCAATGGCATTTCGGCTGCCTTTTCACTCGTAGCCTTTGCATCTTGATCTTCATTTTGAAGCTCTGTTGTCTTGGCAGCAATTGCACGACCGGAAATGGCTTTAATCTTGGCAGTCCTCTTGGCCTTAGGAACCAACTTGTCCACTGAGTCAATGGTTTCTTTCTCGTCTTGACCATTGGCGATATCTCCCTCAATTGCAGATTTAGCTTTCCGACCTTTCTTAGATTTCTGCTCGGGTTCGATATCCTTCGCATCTGCAACCACGTCAGTCGCATTAACAGCAATAACTTCCTTAATTACGTTTGTTCCGGGCTCTACATTGGCGGATTTAACTTCGGGCGCGGACTTGACGCATGGTTTTCCGTCGTGTTTGAAGAACGGGGAGTCGGTTTGTTCATCTCCGTTGTTAGTATCAGTCGTTGGCACCTTGAGATGATCCGGTTTTTTAACTTGGACCTTAGAGGGTTTCTTCCGGGACTTGGTGGGCTTGACTTGCTTAGAAACAGCTGTCTTCGAATCATCTTTAGTGGCCAATTTCGGCTTGCCTTCAACCACATCAAAAGTCTGATCGAGTAACCCATCGGATGGACATTGGGTGACGGGAACATTTAACTTTTCATCTAATTCAGTCAAATTATCGTCGTCTGCAGCACGGACGATTTCATCGGCCTTTGCATCAAATGTTTCATTGAAAGCATGTGCGGGTATTATCTTCTCATCTTCGGTCGAGACCTCGTCTTCATCTGGCATTGGTCGATACGGATTGACATAAGGAGTCCTCGGGATTTCTTTACCAGTCGGGATTAGATTCTTTGGCGATTCCTTCTCATTAGCTCTGTCGTCACATTTCTCATTCATGCTCTCCTCCTCCAAAACCAAAGGTTTCTCGTCTTCTGTCTCCTCTTCAGAAAGCTCTGACTGGAAAGATGTGGATCGGACCATCGGTGTTCGTGGCAACTGGAGGCCGCTAGGAATAATGTTGGCCAAAGGGTCATCATTGTCTTCGTCTTCTGAGGTGACCGAGTTCGCAACTGGTACGACATTCTCTTTATCAAGGGGATCCGACTCATCCTCAGATTTGACTACGCTGTTGGTTGATATCCGGTTCAAATGATCCCTGTTCGTCTTTCCACCTATTTGGAGTGCATTTGATCGAGCTTGTTTCTTCACGATAACCCGGACCTATGAAGGAGGAGAATTGGATCTTTGATCTTATTGCTCTCGAAATTAAGGTCGGAGAGATCTCTGACGTTGTAATTACCGCAGGGACTATGAGTCAATTCAGATATACTCTAGGTATTTTAGATGCATGGGATATTGATAGATTACAGCTTCATTCGTCTTACTAGCAATACTGAGGGAAAAAAATGTTTAGGCACTAATGATAGTGGATGCAGAAAACATCAATGAACTGCTGTTAAAAACCTTGGCCATTATTAAGGGAAAATGTAAGTCTGTCACTTAAGAAACTGTTTGTGGTGTTCAAAGTCGGCACCCAACTAATACTTTAATATCCCACGGACGATGGGATCCAAAACTTTGTCCATTTGAGCTTTAGTGTTTGCACTCGGCACAAGAGTACTCGAGCATACAAGTCCAATCTGAGGCTGCGGCAACCCTGGCTAAAGAATTTATGACCCCCAAGGACTAGAACGGATTAGTTCTTACATTGGCCATGAGTTTGGTGGTTCCCAGTGTGGCGCCAATCTTGTCCATGAGTGTGCCCACAAAGTGAATGAATTTCATGTCATCCTCGAACTCGAACTTCTTTGGCAACAAATGGCCCACGTTCAACAATGTGATCCACCTGAAATACATTGAAGTTTGGGCTACAATCTCGATGATAAAATTGGTTAAAAAAGACAACCGCTTTCTCACCTCTTGATCTCGGCCATGTCTTTCTTTCTGGACAACCAATCGTCCTTGGGGTTTCCATTAGGGCCATCGGGCACAACTGAGGTCGGCCAAGGGAGCGATTCACTCTTGTGACCCACAATCACGGGCCAATCGGGAAGTTTCCAACTGGAATCATAAGCTTGGAGGATGCCATGAATCAATACCCATCGACTTTGGGCGTCCAAGGAGAGAAGCGAACCCCCGGGCACGCCCACGTGAAAAAGTGTCGATAAACGAGTAGAAGTCTCGCGCGAGAGGGCTTCACTAGAACCCATTTTTGTTCTGCAAAGGAAAGACTTGGGATTTGAGGCAACGCGCTTTGAAATGATGCTCGACAGATGCGGCTAAGCTGTATCACTTATACAACAACTACGTATAAAATCGGTTGAATTAGAACACAGTCTTGGAAATCGTTGGTCTCATAAGTAACTGAATCAAGGTAGAGCCGCCATTTTGTAGGTAAACCGATAACATCTTGAGACAATTTGGTTTATGTGACGAACCTGATAAGTGGTAGGAATTTGATCAGGCTCATTATAAAATTTGCCCAAGACAACCTAACATATTGAATAAAATATTGTTACATGTCAACAACTGGAATTCGGAGTATTACCATCTTGGTATTGCCTCCAAGGCAAGTGAGGGAAAATATCTTTGGGGCAGAACTGGTCTAACACACTATGAAAAACAATGAAAGAAGTGGGAGGTTTTTGTTGGCAAAGTTCGATACTCAAAAAGGCTTTAGAATAAAGCCAGGCAAATCGTCTATCGAAGGTCAACATTTCTCACCAAGAACTAAAATTATAACAAGATTGAAACGAAAATTTCGCTTTACTTTAATAAAAGAATCTGAATGGACGCCACGCTACTTTAGCAATTAATAAATAAAAACTGAAGGCTGATGTTTCACATTTAGCAACCAAATCTTACAAGATCGAATCCTAGAATTCTCAAAGTGGCAAACATTCTCTTAACATTTTGGCCTTTCATTCACTTTCTGTCGCTATTTTGATCACACGCTTATGGCATTTGGCCATTCAAAATATCTCTCAAATCCGACTTCTACGGGATTTCTCCTTTCATTTGGGCTGCTTTTTTGTTCACTGATGGTACTAATGGGTTCTTGATCCGTGGGTAGGGTTATCGGCTAAGAGTTTCCTCGAGAATCGAACGGGTGACCTCTCTCAAGCTAAGCCACTGACTTAACCACAAGGCCCCGTCTTCTCCTTCATTGAAACTGGATACTACGAAAATCTGGGCCCCCAACCCGAATTTCACAAACTCGTGCCTAACTGCCGTAAGACGTGGAATGCCCTTACTGACCTTTAAACTAGGGCTGTAACTCGGAGTCTTGCATTATACTTTCACAAGTTTCGGCCAGCCATTCCAAATGACTGAGTTTTTACAGGTTATGTCCCGATACTTGCCAGGGCATGGGTTCTAGAACTTAATGAACACAAAACAAATCGGGAGAAGCGAATATTAATGGATAAAAATTGAGATTGATTGATGACTGGAGCCTTCCTAAAAGTGCTTTTAGTGTTCTGCTATCCATCTTCCATACCAAAAACGATCCCATGCGTAACCATGACAGTTTTACGCATTTGTCAGGCCTCTCAAACACCGTGGAATCGATGGGTGCGGGTCTGACCCGTTACGTACCCGCGGGTTCAAGATGTCAATCCGTATTTTCCAGCTCGTTTCCCTCAGGCAGCCTCCGGTCTGTCTTGGTCTCCTTCAATCCGGACAAAATCAAGGATCTGGGTCTGGAGGGGCGGGCCAAGTCACGGTTAGCCGTTGGAGCAACGTGAAAATAAGAACTTTTTGGGCGATGACTGGCTCGGCTAAGATGATAGGATGACACGTGCTCATTGAACCACGGCATAGATTTCGACGCCGAATTAGATTGAATCTCGAAGACCTTCTCCAGAAAACGAACTTTTTAAAACGTCGGGTCAGTCAGTGAGGCCCCTTTGGCACGGGGAGTGAGATTGAATTAAAGTCAGTTGGTCGCTAGTGGCCCATTGGCCACGAGGCCGGCAATTCCAACTGGAGTTGTTAGGTAATTAATTCTGAGATGGAGTGATAGCATAATAATAGGCCTGAACGGGGTGGTAGCGAAAGCTAATGCTGTTGAAACTGGGTCGTTCTGATCCGTTCTGCCGCCAAAAAGTTATGGCCGGTCTGGTCCGTTTTGGCTAACCTGATCCCAGGTTCACTCATCCCGGATCCCACCAGCAGAATGCCGCCTGAACGGTGAATTACTAGATTCCCACTCCGTTTCAAATGCTCATATCAAAACTTAGCAGTGCTTCCAAAAAGCTAATACAATAAAGCGCAAAAAGCGCATGCTTAAAACTGCCCATTTGATCATTCCAATATTGAGCCGTGTTTTGAACTAACCTAGACATTTTTGCATAGAGACCACTCATATTTTTAGCTACGGGGGTTCTCGACGCCATTTTCTTTTTTTGATCATAAATCCCGTCCGCCAGTCACATTGAATGTGCTTTGAAGAAATGATAACCAGTAGCAAAAGATCATAAGATGAAACAATCAAAAACCATTTGTTCCAAATGCCTAGAAAGGTAAGACTTTCTTCGCGCAAAAGCGCCAGATATGGAGGCACTGACTGCCTGGAAGATCAATCGGGCTGCGGCCATGAGAAACTGCTAAATGATAATAAAGTTCTGAGTGGATGGATTCGAGGTAACACAAACGTCTCACGAGTTTATTGGCCGCTGAAGTAAAAATGCGGGCTCATCATGTCCTGCCAGTATTTCAACAAAAAAAAATCTTCACAAACTGACTTGCTTGTAGTTCTGCACGGAAAAAACGAAATGTTACATCAAACATGACAGCCAAGTGGTTTTATGCACTCGATAGAGGCACGAATAATGTTATCTTGTAAAATCTGGCGTTTGTCCTTTGTTTTAATGCTCCGACCATTTTTCCACTTGTGTTCAATATGGATAGGGGCTTACCAGCATAAAAATTATCATTTTCCAAGGGTGTCTCCACATTTGCTTTTGCCCAATTCTTTAGACGAGTTACGTTAGGGGAAATCTTCGTTTTTCTTAAATTTTAACTTTCTTTAACATTCAAAATGTTCTAGCCGTCATCTAGTTTACAGTGCATAAAACATCTAAAGACATTGGCTTGAAATTTATATACTGGTCTGAACAATTTTTCCCCTTGCCTAGAGTACGATGCAAGTAGAATTTTAATTGCGATTGATTCTTAACCTGCAACCAAAATGTCATATCATGGTGACAATTGAACAAAATTGTTGACTCAAACATCTAAAACTTTGAAATTGAAAATGGTAATTTCCATTTGGTTTGAATTTCCCGCCTTCTTTGCCTCTTCACTACTAATAGAGACGTGTAAAGTACCGGATCGGATTTTAGCTGTGTGAGCTAGTCAGGCTGCGCCACAATCGCAGCAAGAACTATCATAATTTTAGCACATCCAGGGCTTCCAAATTTTCGTTGACAAAATTGTTCGCCATCTGAATAAATTGTTCGACAATTATTTTGAACCATTCATTTGCTAAAAATGACAATACATGGTAATTGACAAAAATAGCCCAAAAGAAAAAAATATTTGCTGCCAACTTTTTGTCATCAGTAAGAAGTGTAGTGACACTTCCTTCATGGTAGAACCAGAGGGCGTACTAGAATGAAATCCCAAATCGTTACATGTTTCTATGGGGATCAAATTGAGAGTCAATGACCTAAGATGACCAAAAGACACATTAAATATTGATTTAATTTGTAATTGCCCACCCTTTAGAAGTATGATCTTCAGTCCCGATGGGTGGCCCCAATCACGGACTACATGATGAAGGACACCTTTAGGTGTCGAGTTTGTGTGTAATATTCCCCACAAACATGAATCAAAGGTCGATTAACCTGTCCAACGGACCATCTGTGGTCAGTTTTACGGATGGGTTGAGTACCAAAATTGGAAATTCAGGATGCGAGGCAGGTGGGGTTACACTTTCAAAGTCGTCTTCACAACTATTGACTGTTGTTGACTGAGTCTGACCTTGTCTTGCAAAAGTGAGTAAAACGCCAATGGAAGTCAAAATTTTATAGATTATATGATTTGCCTCCCAATCCATCCAAGTCCCGAGTTGCATGGCCATTGATTGAGTATTTAATAAGCTGGATCAAGCCTTATATTTTTATTGAAAGTGTAACACCGCATACTTCGGACCCTGTTATTGCTCGGTGCACATATTTATTCCCTTTTCTTTTCGACTTGAAAATGAAAAGAAAACTCGAGCCCGAGGCATTACATGATTTTTTTGGATGGCCAATCCACGGACCAGCCCGTGCGGGTCCCTTTCAATAAATTAGCGTGCACTGAGTGTCTGAGCTTTCGGTGAGTTAATTTCTCATGGACTGAACTGTTCTCGCATAGCTAAGTGGGTTTCACAACACGTGAACGATCGCACATGGTTGTACTCACTCTGTCTGTCGTCCTAGGCCTAATTGAAGACGGAACCTCCTATCGAGATTCGTTTCATTGCCAGCACCAATTGTTCTCGTCTCCACGCCAACATGCCCAAATCTCGTCGTGATCGCGCCATTACCTTATCCCAGACCCGCAAGAAGCCGGCCTTGGAATTCAAACAGTCTTTGGTGACGAAAATCCGGGATGCAGCCGCGCAGCACGATTTTTGTTACTTTGTCCAAGTGGCCAACAATCGCAATCTGTTTCTTAAACAGCTCCGCGATCAGTGGGCGGGCCGAGGTGAGGCTGGGCCAGAACGTGGCTTTGACCACGGGAAGATGAGACTCCAAACTAAGTTCGATGTGGGGTGCCTTCTCTTCTAGGGAGCTTCTTCTTGGGCAAGAACCGCGTGATGGCCTTGGCTTTGGGCCGAACTGAGGCCGAGGAAATTGAAACGGGCCTCCACGGCATGGCCAAGTTACTGCGCAATGAATGCGGACTCTTGTTCACCAATCGCGATCAGACCGAAGTGGTCAAATTCTTTGAGGTGAGGTCAGCCAGCCAGTCAGCCAGCCTAGATGGGACCTTATTACTCTAAGGTTATACTAATAAGGGCTCGCTCGTGTCTAATTCCGTTACCAGATATTTAAAAATCACAAAAATCACAAATTCTGTCCGAAGCTATCCCAAGCGATGCGAATTTAAAACGACTGTATTCCAGCGCAGTTTATGGTCCACAAACGTACCATTAAAGCTATGGCTCAAATGAGACCCATCAATTCGACTGATTACAAGTGGTGAGTAATCGTTAGTCTTTTTTCTCTTTTAATGTAGGACTACCAAGAAATGGATTTCGCCCGCACAGGATGCCTGGCCACGGACACCGTGGTTTTGGAGGCAGGGCCCCTGACACAGTTTCCCCACTCTTTGGAGCCCCAGTTGCGCGCCTTGGGTCTGCCCACCGCTCTAAAGAAAGGCGTGGTGAACTCCTGGGTCAATACACGGTTTGCGTTCAAGGTGATATTTTGACCTCGGAACAAGCTCGGCTCCTGAAACTCCTGGGCGAGAAGCAAGCTCATTTCAAGTAAGCATAGATAATCAATCACGTTGCTATTGTTTTCTAGGTCACCCCTGTGTGTAAATAGGGGCTGAATGGTTTTCTTTTTGATTTGCAGATTAAATATGGTGGCGGTTTGGAGTAAAATGAAAGGCGAGGTGAAATACCTGGTCGAGGTGCAAACCATGACTGTGGATCAACTAAATGGGGCCACCAGCGATGGCAATGAGGTGGAAGAGATCGATGATGAATAAATTGAGGAGTTAGTTGAACTGACTTATTGCACTATTTCGTTCGTTTTTTTCCCATGGTTGTATTTGAAAGGCAAACGTGTCAATCATTATCACAGGTCACTTTTGAGATGGTCAAGCGAGGTTTCCGCGAAAGCAAGGCGTCCAAACTCACCTTGTCGACCAAGATGAACTCAAATTGGGTATGGCCAGTGGCTTCTTGGTGTGTCTCGACTTCGGATTGATTAGAAAATATCATGGCCGGTCGACATTCCTGACAAACGGCCTCTTGGAGCGTTGAGCCAGAGCTTGTTTCTCGTTTGATACTGAATCTGGTTGAGATGAGCATTTTCGTTTTCTATTTGATTGACTTTGAGGTGAATTCGGTTCTGGCAGTGGTGGGATCGTTTCTTTCAAGCGTATTTGGCAGATCTGTGTCGTCCATGGAATCATTGGCAACTCGCGTCTGAGAAAGAATCTGGGCTGTTAAATGGTGATTCTTGTTCAGAACGATTTGAATGGTTTCGTCCAACAAGACACAGATCTGATTTCGGGATCTGGAATGTCAGCAAGCCCTCTGATAGCATCAGTCACTAGATTTTCCATTTCCGAGACAGGGCTAGGAGGACGATCGTCAACTTCCTCATACGATGGATCAGCTGGTCTTGCTTCCAGTGCATCGGGCTCCTCTTCAGAGTTGAACTCGATATCTTGCTCGAGTTGGCTAGAGACCAAATCGCTTGTAATTGGTCCCAAGCTTATTGTCGATGAGGGAAGATCTGGGCTTGTTAAAGGTCGTGGTTGAGCTGGCTCTTGGACAAGCTCTCCGACTTCCACGGCGAACGAGTCAATGTCCTGATTCCTTTCGTCAAAGCCTTCGTCCACGAATTCTTTTGAAGAAAGAGGACAATATATGAAACAAGATTTCAAGATTCCCTGCAGCCCTCTTCGACTTACCATTTGGATTTGAAGGAACCAAGGGAACAACTGTGTTGGGGTGAGAAGGTTCTGAGGACGATGATTGGGAGGGTTCAGTTGGTTCAATGGGTAGACTTGACGAAAGAGATGAGGTCGGCGGAGGCCGGAATTGGGACAATGAGAGCTGTAGGTGATCATTAGGTGTGAACGCCTTTTTACCCTTTAAATCGATGAAATCGAGATCGGAGGAATTGCTGATGATCCATCGCCAAGCGTTGATACTCAATCGTTTTTTGACGCATACTCTTTCCAAACACGCAAAAGTGGAGAGGAGCGGCTGGTTTCCCTGAAGGATCTCTTCTCGGAAACTACTCAAGATGACGGTACGGACTCGAGTGTCCTCGATATCGAAAGAGCGGATTCTTAATGGCCTCGAGAACAACGAGTCCTCGCCGATGCTTAGCATCCAACATGACTTGTCGATCCCATGCAACTTGACATATTTGGCTGGCCAAATGTTGCGACAAACGGTTTGGTAGTGCTCTTGAGAGCTCATCATTTTCGGAAAGAAAAGGGCGTCGAACTTGGAGCCGAGGACCTCGCTCTCATTGGGCTGAAAATTGAGCTGAGCGTTCGTTCCATCCGGTTCCACTGAATAGGGTTTGAGGAACACTATTAGATACTCCTTGGGATCTTCACGTGGACTCCCTCCAATCCAAGCCTCGGCTAATCCTTTGACGCCTTTCAGGACACAAGTTGTTTTCGGTCTTAGTTCTCGAGGAACCTTGAAGCTGTGCATTAGATGTTTGAGCGTGTTTCTTTGAAAATGGTGAAGTGGTAAAGCTACCATTCGATTGTTTTGTAGATCACTCATAGCGGCCTTCAGATTGTCAGTATGGAGGGAAAAGACATGCGTGAGAGAGCCAATTTGAATTCGAATCAGATTTCCAGGCAAAGCAAATGAAGTCAGGTGTTCTCCAATGGTTAACTTGGATGGAGACATTCTAATCTGAACGAGGTCATGATGGGGAACGAACAACGCCATGAGATTGGTTTTCAGAACGATGTAATTGGTTTTGTCTTGGAATTTGAGGATCCAAGTGTTTAACAATTGCTGAGTGGATTGGAACAGACCCCAAAAATGATGTCGGATCAAATGAGAGAAAGCGCTCTGACCCTGAATCTGTGTCCACTCATTTGTAGTCAAACCCGCCCCAAGTGGTTCGATGTGCTCATTCAGGGTCCAGAACGATCCAAAAGTTTCGGCCTTCAAATATATGGAGGAGGAATTCTTCACGCAAGATCGATATCTCATCAAACCCTTGATTAACGGGCATTTGATTTCCAGACTCTGAACACCAGCTTCTTGGACTGGGAAGAGTTTGACAGTGTAGACCTTTCGGACTTCATCCAAAGTCACTTCAAGGAAATCTCCCACTTCAATACCAGACACAAACTTCTGCGTCATTAGAAGGAAACTAGAGGAAAAGTCTTCAATCCGATGCATCAAAATCCAAAACACTTTAGGTTGCTTTCTCTGGAAACAATAGAAGCCACTGATCTTGTGAGTTGCTCCCTGAAAGGGCTCAACCATCTCGCACTCTGAGGCTTCTTCAGTCTTTGATGGGTCAGCCGTCCCAGAAGCCAAGAATCTGACTGGCTTTGGATTTCCGGACTTGGTTGAGCTTGGGTTCACTTCCAAAATTTCAATCTCATCTGAAGATCCGCTTGTTGAAGGGGAATCCACGCCAATCAACGGAATGTCAAGGCTGGGATTGGCAGATTTACAAATGGAGCCCACCAAAGAACGAAGGTCCGAACATGAAAGTAATCGGCTCTCCACGTCCAAAATATTTGGGTCAGGGATGTTTTTCTTAACTAAGAGGATAAACTTTTGAATGAACACATGTGTGACTATCTGGCCCGAGAGATAAAGGTCAATTAACGCGTTGAAATCCCCTCGACATGAGGAGGCCTCCTCCAACAAACCCAACATCAAACTTTTCAGACTTGAAGAGTCGAGATAGCAAGAGGAATGGTGGGCTGAGGTGGGATGGGACGGATCGTGATTTTCTCGCCACACCCGTACTTCTGTCGGAGATCCAGGATCATTCACTGGAGACTGAGTTAGAGATGAAGCATCAGTGACAGGAGGGGGTTGAGACAAAGCACTTAAAATTGCGGCGCGGCCAATAGCTTTCACTTTGGCAATCAATTCAGAACTGGACAAGGGTGCGCCATGAGGACTCTCAGGGGGTTCAACGGGAGTCACATTTGAGGATTGAGATTGGTCGAGGGCAACACTTGCATTGGTATAGATCAAGGCGGGCAAGGCGGGCAAGGCGGGCAAGGCGGGCGTGTTTTCAGTGCTGGAAGCAGTAGTTTCTTGACATGGTAGACTAGCACGTGAGGTAGAACTTGAATGAGTGGTGGCAGGAGTGCCCACGTTGGCATGGGAGTCAACAGGCACCAAAGGCAGACAGGGTGAGCTGGCGTTCAGTTGCCCTTGAAGGAATGGATATTGAGTAATTCTTTGATGGGAGACTGGACCCGTGGGCACATTCCTGAGCGATGGTTGAAGGTCAACAGTGGTTGAGATTTCCATGGGGTGGGCCGTTTGGTCGAGAGGTATGCTACTCACTGCCGGATTAGGTTGGACTACGTAGGTCCAATTCATCAGATATTGGCACATGGACTCCACTTCTTGCACGGCTTTGGCGGTAAAGGTCAAAAAGTGGGAATCAGACATCCAAGACAAATCCCGAGGCCAAGCAATGCGAGCCAATGCTTGTTCCAGGCTGTTGAAAACGGACAGCACGCGCTCTAAGCCCACATCTGGTGGGCGCAATCGCCGATTGGACCATTGATGGAGCAATTCCACCCAACGGGCCTTCCGACTGACCAAGAATGCGATGAGCACGTTGCTGGCAAACGGGGGTTGTTGGACCAAGCGATGGAACATTTTGAAGACCCGTTGCATTATGACGATGGCTTGGTTTAGGGCCTCAACTGACACGGACCGTTCAGGCAGCACAGGCCCGCAGGGATCGATAATACTTCGGACTTGACGTTGGTCGTCGTCATCTCGTGGGGGCGACATGGCGGGGGTGGGCGGGGCCGCGTTGAGGTTGCCATGGGTTCGCGAGCGCTTAGTGGTTAAAATGTGTCGCCAGTGGCGCACGCAAGCCCGCGGGGAGCCCGTGATTTGTATCCGACCCGTCCACCGCCCCGGGGAGTCCCATTGGATCAACAAAGGGCGTGGTCCCTCACTGGTCCAATTCTGATCTGGGATCAGGGGCAAGATGAGGCCATAGGTCACGCCCCGAGCCCGGTTTAGCCATTCATTCAGCCGCTCTTGGCCCACCTCCGATGGGCTAGGATGAAAGGTCAAGGCCAGCGAGGCCGGTCCTTCAAATTGGTCCGCTTGGCCTTGGGCTAACAGTTCCGTGGCCAGGGTGTAGAGGTCCAGACTGAGGGGCGTGGAAGTCCAACCCAAATCCCCGGGGTGGGGCCTCGTCGGCGTTGCATGTGAACATGGAGGGGTGGATGAGAGCGCCCATAACTCCACGTAGAGCCAACTGGGCTGGGCGGGCGAATCCGGGCGAGGACCGTTGCGCCAATTGACTCGGAATCGCTGTCTCCCGGGACCACCCCAAGGCGGATTCATGGTGACGGTGGCGGTGACGGTGGCGAGGGCGGAATGAGCAGAAAATTTGATAGAAAAAGGAACTAAGTACTTAGCTGCTACAAATTAAATGGATTCATTTGGCAATCATAATGTATGGCTTTGGATTTGATCATAATTTGCGCTATGAAAGGTGTGCCTCTTATATATCAATAATACTCTTCTGTCCTTTCCATTGATGTATCCAATGAAGAACTGGGATAAAATTTGAAATTAGCCTCTCTCTCTTCATTTGACTAACAGTGTTAGCATGTTGGTAAAGGGCCCACTTTGTAGTTGGTAACCCTTGGTTCAAGTCCAGGCTAACCTAGTCCAAGCTCCTATGCAATATCTTCATGGGCTGAAACCTGCCAGCATTCCCAACCACGAGATAAAATTTGATGTGAAATGTAATGACAGATCAGGAATAGTCCTCAATAGTAACACCCATCCTCAGATAGCATACCCAGCCAGAGGACCCTGGCTTTCTAGCTACAAGCAAACAAAATGTGTACTCCTCTAGCTTGAGGCTTTCATCCTTCCAAATGTAACCATGATTTTTCTGACTTCAAACCTGAATTCCCTCTGAATTCTGACCGGTGTTTTGGGTGAATTAATGGGCTTTTCAAACACAGTTGAAGCAGTCCAGATGTTGTTGCAAGTTAGTCTGAAATGTTACTTATTTCTTTCATTTCTATTGAGGGTTTCCATTGCCTGGATGGAAATCATAGGCCATATCAAATTGGCATAAATGCTTTGTTCTTGAATCCCAACTAACCAGTTAGTGCCTTGTAGAGGCATTATTTTTCCCAATCTAAATTCTGCCAGCTCTGTTTTGGGTGGGCCAAGGACTATTTTGTTCAACCTTCCAAAAATGTTGACCAGGTGCTTAAACAAAAATCACACATGGAGAAAATACTAAAACCCATTTTTTGCAGCATGCCAGAATCAATCAGCTGTATACCAAAGGGTTCCTTTTGATTCTTCTATTCAGGATTGGAAACCACTGTCAGTGGTTCAAGATTGCAGCACATATATCAAGATTATTTTGACTGTGTATCTACTGGGTCAGTCAGCAAAACAGCCCTCCTAAATGCGTCCCCCCTGGCTTCCATATTAGTGATTGAATTGCGATGTTTTTGGACTCTCTGAATTCCCATGCCTCTGCTCCGTTGCCTGCTTCTCAAGAGCCTCCTGTATCATTAAAAATTTACAAGTTATTAAGCAAAAAAAATGTTTTGCAATTGGTTTTAAGCACTTCTTACTAAAGTGGCTTGAGACAAATTACAAGGCTTCTGGTTTTTTCATTGTCAACATGTTGGTTTTTAATGGTTGAATGTCATTAACATGAACAAGACCAAAGAACAAGAACAGTCATTTTCTTCACTGATGAGGTTTCTGTGTAGAACATTCACATCAACCACCAAAACTCCAAAGTCATTACCAGGTCAGGAATATACACCCTGTCACTGTGATGGTCTTTGCTCTTGTCCCCTGTGATGGCAAAACGATGCCTCTTGTATTTTTTGAGCCAAGGTACCAGTTGAATGCAGACAGCTACTTGTCTTCTGGTGTCCGAACTCACTTGTGGAGCCATTTTTCCAAAGATGCGCTTGAGATGAACTGGAGGGCATTTCGTTTTGGTTTAATAATGTGTTTGTGTTTTTTTTTATGATGCAGTGGATATTTGCACAAGAGGCAATATAGCAGAGGCCAAATAGAGAGCCCAAAAACATCTGACCACAAATATGGAAGCAAGGAGGGACGCACTTACGAGAGCCGTTTTTCTGAATGACCCGGCATGCCAATAATCATGTCAAATGCTCTTGATTATCTAAATTGGGATTCACAGATTTGCAACCTCCCGTAACCAACTTAGAAGTTTTGTTTGATCCCACAATACCAATTACAACATACAAACATTCCAGCTGTCGATGATCCTCCAGAGTGACCAAGAGTCAACTGGTGAAAACCCTCGAAATAATGCAGGTAACTCAAAGGAAGAATTGCTTTTTGTTATCTAGCGAATGAATTGATGCTGATGGAAAAAGATGTTTCTTAAAAGAGGCGAACAGTGGAAAAACATGATCAACAAGTGGGTGAGGCACATCAAAAGACGAACTGATCATTGTCGAGATATCTCAAACCCGTTGAAATTTTGGCTTTTGAGCAAAAACTTTTAAAATTCAGAGAAATATTCAATTGCTTAGAATTTGCCGGAAACCCAAAAACTAGAAGCTGATGCAAAAAGGACCTTGCTTCCAACGCCCAACAGTTTCTAGATCCAAGGTCTTATCTCAAATGTGGTCACCTATGGATGAAATCTTGTAATCAGTGCTGCCATCTTGACAAAAGTATTGAGGACTGAATTCAAGCGTCAAAGAAGCCATTTCACGGCCAGGAGACTATCAGACCTGGTGTCCACTTCTTCATAAGCTATTTTGTAAGTAATTCGAAATCAGTGAGGTGTTATAAGTATTACAGACTGTCACCCGTTGCGTTTTTGTAGAACTTTCTATTTCTCTACCAATGGTCCGACCCCAGGCCAGCCAATCCCGAGCTCTATTTGTTCTATTTCATTAAAACGTAAGTTACTCTATAGGTAACTTAGATAGGAGAATCGGTGGCCAATCCTCATGGTGGGACAACTGTCAAGTAATGATATCAATAGTGTGCAGCGGAAATATTTCTATCTGGAGCACTTGTCATGAGTAGGATCGGGCAAAAGTTGCACACAAGTACGGTCTTTTTTGGGCATGTAAAGCAAAGGCAAATTCAAGACAAATGTAGTGAGGCAACACTGATTCTCAGCATTTTGACCGCTGTTGCCAGTTGCCAGAAAAAAATTATACGTCTCGCATACTTAGAACCCCTCTGGCATGAGAAAATTGAATTTGGCATGTTTTTCGGATCTGGCATGTAGTGAGGCAACACTGATTCTCAGCATTTTGACCGCTGTTGCCAGATGGCGTATTTGCATGCCAAAAAAATTATACGTCTCGCATACTTAGAACCCCTCTGGCATGAGAAAATTGAATTTGGCATGTTTTTCGGATCTGGCATGTTGTGGGAGTTTATTGGCAAGGTTTTTAAACTTTATGAATATTTTGCAAAATGGACAATTGGACATTCCCATCTTGCGGAAGTGCAATATTTCCTGCATTTGACGCCCATCATTGCCAATTACCTCTTTATCATAATTATAATTATCAGTCACTATTCTCCATTAGATCATGAGGGTATGTTGTTCTCCAACTGCACCAAGGCATGGAGTACTCCATGATCAATGATGTTGCAACTGATTTTTATGGACGTTACACGGAGTTTCTAAACCGAGTACATAAGCTCTTAAACTGTTAACATAGAGAAAGTTAGTGTTGCCATTTTGAAATCATTCTTGACCTAACCTGACCTGACCTAACCTAACCTTTCGGTTGCAAGGGCCAGGGGGCGCCTAGGCCGCGGCGCAAGCCTGCGGCAGCTCGGTTGCAAGGGTCAGGGGGCGCCTTGGCCGCGGCCCTGCGGCCGCTCATTTGGAAGGGCCAGGGGGCGCTTAGGCAGTGGCGCAACAAAATGGCAACACTAAGTCTTATGTACTCGTTTTAAAAACTCTGTGTAACGTTTACAACTGATTTTTTTCAAATTCCTACTAAGTCTTGACTAAACACTCTGCAAATGGTATTTATGATTGCTAGAAAATTGAGTTTCTCATCAAATCTCGACCCCTCTGGCATTGAGAATTCAATGCTGACATGATTTCGACAAATTATGGCTATTCTGCCAGAAATTGTTACATTTCTTTATAAATTTGTTTAAACAGAGGGGAGGAGACGTTATGTAATGGTTAGGGCAGTTCCCTAGAGCGAGAGATGTCCATGGTACAAATATCCTACCCAACCTTTCTCCAAATGAAACTTCTAGGCGCAAACCACACCCACCGACGGAGAACCAAACTGATACGGGATGAAGATCTGCTTCAGGAAATTCGGAAGTTCACAATGTGACGGCTGGCCCCTAGGCGGGCAAGGCTCACCTCTTCAACCTCAACAGCCCAAACCAAAAAAATAAAAGTGAAGTATTTAGAATGATGAATATGGAGTTGTATATTTGCTGATCTATTAGCACATATAGCGGGAACTCTATTGTAAAATGCAATTATTTCAAAATAGTTAGGTTATACTGTGTAAATGCCAGTTTGTAGGTCAAGGAATCATTGCAGTTCAATTCAAGCTCAGAATACTATAATTTCAAATGGCCTAACTGTTCAACAGTCTTGTAACAATCCTGACCAATAAACTAATTTTTGGAATTTTGATGGAATTATTAAAAATAATTCTTGATCTTTTCCCGGTTCCTAAGGGTCAGCTTTGAGAAGGGTTAGCTATCCTTCTTAAGGCTTGGATCGATACCTTTTACCACTCCCTTGAAGCCCATAAACTCTCAAATAGTGAGTAAAAGTATGCTCTAATTCATTAAAATGTTGCTTTTGAGGGTCAACCGTTATGGGGATTCAAGCTGAATAATAATGACGACCTCCAATGTCACAGAAAGTTGCAATCATGGTAAGTTTTTTTTGTTCGGACATGTTTTCTGGCATATTCTGATTTTGACCTGGGATGTTCACCCATGTTTTAAGAGCTACTCTGGCATCTTTAGTGCCCAGGGACCTGCCAGCACTGGTTTTGACGAAGGGTGAAGAAGAAAAACATTATGGGGACGTTTAGCCAAGCTCTGGCAGGTTCCTTTGTTTGCTGGTACCAGCGTCAGCGATGCAGGTTTGGCGCTTCAAACATGTTTTTGAGAAGCTGACCCTTCTTTCACAATGCTATATGAGGAAAGGTCAGCTTCGTTAAAACCAGTTCGAAACGCCAATCTTGCATCCCTGGCATTGGCAGGTACGTTTGTTTGCTGGTACCAGTCTTGGCCTAAAGGTCCGAATAGCCAACCTTCATTCGCAGTCCCTCTTGAATTTTTTTGCAAACTTCCTTGCCGCTACTGGGAATGGATTTCCCAACAGTTCAAGACGAAAAACTTATTCCTTTTGATTCACTTTTATTTTCATTTATGTATGACTTGAACCAATTAGAGCTGTCGGATCTAGATAGCCCTTGAATGTAGGGTTGAACAGGAATTTCAATCAAAAACTTGTCCAAGTCTGATTTAGATACTACTACTGGATCAAAGTCTACATACGACCAACGAACATTTGAGGGCACCAAATTGGACGATAAAAGAGCCCGAGAAAGAAGACAGTTGGACTTCATTGTTTTAACTACTCTGGATTCTCGAGGGCTTTATGGTGCTCTCAAAACGCACGTTAAGCCTCTACAGTCACTACAATTGGCCCTAAATCCTGGGTTGGGACAAAGCTCATGGATGCTGTTGAAGACGTACAGTATCAAATACCTTTCGTACCTTCTCTGAATACTGTACAATCCCAACCTTTCTAACCTCTCCCAATACGAGAGCTCTCTCATATCCTAAATGTTTTTAGTAAAACATCTTTGGGCCTGCTCGACCTTTTGCAAACCTGCTGAACTCATTGAAGCCCAAATGGGCGAAACATTTTCAAGATAAGGTTGGACAATCGACTTGTACAGAGTTAGCATCGTCATACTATCTCTGGACTTAAACGTGCGATATATCCAACCACATGTTTGAAAAGCTTTACCAACTTTCAACTGGATATGCTCATCGAAATTTCCATTATTTTCGAGGACTGCACCTAAATCCTTCATGGACGAAACCTCCTCGATATTTTTACCTCCATTATCTATGAGTAGAGTGTTTAATGGCGTTAACTCAAATGTCATTCCATTCAAGGCCTTATTATTCTAAGCAACCCAGGTATAGATTTGATGTAGGACCTCTGCCAACCTACCTGAGTTCTGACCATTGGTACCACAAGCTAATTTTTTATTATCAGCATATGCATAGGAAGAGATACTGACGTTACTACTACTAAGCGTCTGAAGTAAAGCAATGAAGATGATGAATAGGAGAGGACCCAAAATGGAGCCCTAAGGAACACCCGACTTGGCATCATGTATGTCACAAAGGGATCCCTTAGCCTTCACTAATTGCCTCCCACCACAAATGAATCAAATTGAATTTTCACCAATTGAGTGAGTTGTTCTACAAAATTCAAAAATATGTAACTTTTTGTGTGGAGTTCTGTCACTGTACTAAACTCTTGGTTCAATATCATAGTACTGTTTGCTTAGACAAGTAGGAAACTGAATTAAATGACAAATTTAGTCTATATCGGGTGTAGGTTGGCTAAAATGTTTGTTGTCCTTAAAATCCTCAATATCAGGATTCCTGCACTACATTTTTCTTGAATTTCCTTCGCTTAACATGCCATCCAGGATAAAGATAAGATTACCTGGTTTTCATCATTTAACCGCTCAAATTGACCAATCACGTCAATCACAATAGACTCATCATTCGTCAACCATCATTTATGAAATTATCAATACCCTTTTCGTAAGGTCTCTTTTAAGCTTTCAAGTGGATTTTGATTGTGTAATTATTCAAAAAGTCTACAAAATGCAAGCCAGCTTGAGGTGGTTGGGGATTGAATATTTTTTGGACCTTAATTCTAGTTTCCCAAATTTACAAGGAGCTCTGCGTACCCCAAAATAACCTCCCAGCCACTTGGCTTGATCTGACTTGTTCCAGATTTATGCATTAGGCAATCTTACTCCAACCCCTCAAAAACTTGTCTGATATTAGGTCGTACAATCGCAGATCCGTCTTCACAACTTGAAGAAAATTTGAAAAAATCGCTCTAACTGAATTTTTGATCGGACAATAGCTGTGGAGCATCTTTTAGATGCTTTCATCTACAAACCAGAACCTCAACTAATCAATATAACTATTCCGATGTCCAAGGTTTTAAAAAAGAGCGCGACAATATTGTGGTATTCCACACATCCGAACCGTCAAATGTCTGCGATTTCTGCTTTTTATCTTCCAAATGCTATACTGATTTGAAATACGTTTGAGCCATATCGTAGCTTGAATAGGGGTGCAAAATTAGCAAAGGACAAGGCCCATAAACAGGCTTATTGGCTTGTTACAACTTTTGTCTGAAATATGGTAAATGCAGAAAACTAGAAAACAGTAAATACTAAATAAGTCTGATTTTGATACATGCAATCTTTTTTGGTTAGTTTTCTGCACCCCTATGCATAACTTGTTTTGACAATCATAGATGAATGTTATAACATTCGCCTTTACTTTCGTAGTTGCAAGACGAACGAAATCATTTAGCCATATTAAAAGGTATTAAGCTTTGTTTTACAAAATCATTCATTATTTAGCTATCCAAAGTAAAAATATTCGCTCTTTATTGCTAGGAAATATTGAGTAGGGCTTGGCAATACCCTCACTAGCTCAGAAAGCTTATCAGCACCATCTTTGAGCATGTCAAGTGCTACGCAGGCTTTTTATATTTGCAAATAAACTTGTCAAGGCAAAGGTACCGACATGTTTTGGAGAGCTATAAGAGCTATTTTTTGCCTTCCATTTCAAGCAATGAAGATGAACAAGGAAAGTCTTGTACATAATTAAGATTCCATGGTAGAACTAAATCTAAGTTCAGACACAGCATATGTCAGCGTGAAACTATTACACAATAATTTTGTGATACAGATTAAGTTTCATTACACGATAGAGGTAGGATTATATTGTTTTCAAGTTTCTTGAAATTGACGCTATGCCAATTTTTCCCAAATTAACCATCTATCTCCTGACTATTTACCCCATACCTCATGGAAACATGTAAAGGTGTTTCTGATTTTCAAGGAAAAGTACTGTACACAAACTAAACTGCTTTCCAACTTTTGACCTAGTGTATCTCCAAAACATGCATTGAAAAAAGAAAGTCATAGGTGTTTCAGATGAACGTATGAAATATATATGCAAACGGGTGGTAATGTATGTGCAACCTATTTTTTTACTTTCACATAATCATAAAAGGGTTCTAGAAAAACTTCAATCTCACGAGTTTTCCCCCAAAATTGACCTAAATTCATGACAATCATTATACATTGCAGAAATATTGATAATTTTTCGCTGATATGGCTGAAATGGCGTAATAAAAGAGAGATGGTTGTAGTGCAGTTGGTTAACGCACGACCGAGCTAGGCTCGGGTTCATGGGTTCGATCCCATGTCTCTCCCCCATCCCCATTGCTGTAGTGGATCATCGCCTCGAATGGCGCTCCTTCAACCCAGAACGGGCAAGAGAACCAGTATAGGGACCTTTAAGCTGATGTCAAACTCAACCTTCTGAGAAAAATGGTCACGAAACCTCCATTTTGATTCGTTCTTGGGCGGTCACTTGTCACATCTCATTTCCTAATACAATAGCTTAATAATCAAATCGACGGAGATTCTTGGGACAGTCGTCTTCCATCTTGACTGGAATCTTAGGTTAATACTTATTGTCAACCATTATTAATCAGACTCGAATCTTATAGTTTATGTAAATAATTGAGCAAGCTGAACCGTTATGTCATTATGTTGCAAAAGGTTTTGCGGGTGAAGTCGAATATCTTGAAATGCTGAATTTGTTTCTTACACCTTTCCACATGAATACAAGCAGATGAGCACTTGCAGGCAGAAATCGATTCCAGAAAATTTGAATTAAATGGTGAGAACGATAAAATACCTGACTAGAATTAGATATCACACTAATTATGACTAGAATTGTTTATTGTGTGAACTACTCAAACATCGAATTGATGATAACAGAAGGGGTTTAATAATGGACTAATAATTTGGAACCATGCTAGAAAAAAAGTTTTTTAAACGCACTCACTGTTCAAGAATGTTTCAAGCATAAGTGTTCCATATACAAGCAGAACGCATAAAAAGAATGGTAACGTGCACGAGATTTGACATTTCATTCCAAAAAAGGCCCATTTTCTAATTTGCGCGTCTTCATCAAATCTGATCCTTCACGAGCTAAGAAAAGTGATTGCAAAGATTGGTGATCCCAAAGAAGTGATATTGTTAACAGTCTTAAGCACACCTTCAACATAAGAGGGAAGTCCAAGAAAGTACGTCTCACTTTTAATGTTTGAAGAAAGTGAAGATATTCTGCCCGGATAAGAATTGTGCCACTTAGGGATTCTTCTTTGCACTTTGTCTATACGGCCAATATCCCCTGTTAGGAGGGTTCCATACTTCGAGCTTAGTCTACATGAAAAAAGTGAAGAGGAGAATCAAATCACAGCCAGTACATAAACAGTTGGGTAGAGACAAGCGATGAAAATCTTGATTAGTACAGAAGATTGGGTGGGTCAGATTGAACAGATCCTGTTTCAGCTCCCGCCATTGATGACATTTGGACCGGAGCCGGAAAAAGGTGCGTGACCGCCAATATTCCGAAGGGATGTCAGGCCAAGGACAGTAGGGTGTTAGTACGTCCTTGACCGAGAAGGACAACTTGTGTCCGGACATCACCTCCGGAAAGGTCAGGTTCCCAACACTGGGACACTAACCTGGTCAGCCCGATGTTTGGCTGTAAAAATACTTCCATGCATTTTTGGCATATTGGGGAACGCACAGAAATCGTTTGAGGAATTTGGTGAAGGTGGCATCGGCGGATTTGAGGGCGGATTGAGCGGAAGGCAGTAGAGGAAAATTGGGTTGATGTAGGTCCGGAAGAGTTGAAGAACTATTAGAGAGGGAAGATTCTTGATTGGAAGTCGATTGGAAATGTTTTCGATCCTAGCCCTAGCCTTGACTATTGATGATTTGAGATGGTTGGTGGAGGAAAGTTGGGTTGAAGGTGCTTGAGGAGAGATCCACAAAGATTGGACAATTTTATAGAGGAGAGTAACTACCAAGGTGGTAGAGCAGCTGGTCTGGAAATCAAATTGGAATTTGGGAAGGAGATCCCTATCCTCGGCCAATCCGGAAAAGCGGACGGCTAAAAGGGTGGGTGAACATCATCTTTAAGAAGAGTTGGCCACTCTGAATAAAATTTGCCCGAGTCTACTGATTGTAAGAGACTCCCGTGGATGCGATTCATCCATCCTTCCAGAATTCTTGAACGTTGAGTGTAATGGCAGAACAGCTTCAATCCATAGATTCCATTGTGGATTATTCTTTGGAGTTTTGATCATGATGGCCCAAAACCACTAAACAGTAAGGACTACCTGGCTTTGGCGACATTGTTCATTGAAATTTTGGAGGAATGAATGCTACATGTGTTCAATAGTCCTAGTAGCGCTGGAAAAGTGACCGCCCAAGAGATTTGTTTACCTTTGCTTTTGAAGATGACGTCATCAGTCAGCTGTAGCTTAAAGGTGCCTATTGTAATAGATATCAAATTTGTATGACGAAAATACCGATCCAATGAGAAACAATCTCGCAATTGATAAAGATTTTAAAATTGCAGATAAATGTTACATGTTGCAGATAAAATCACAAAACTTGCAAATGCAATGAATTGGCAGACAAATTGGCAGAAAAAGAATGCCTTTTTAAATTTTGGTTGGCCCTAATTATGATCATGTTACAGATCAGTCTCATCGTTTAAGGAACCAGAAAAGGGAACAGGTCTCGATTCGGTACAAAAACTACTCAACTCTGTATAAGGTTGGAAAATCCTCGAATGTTTCTGGATCAAGAGCATCTATTTCGATCTCATCCAATTTCCAGCACAATTATTATTCAACGCTCTTCGCCTTTAAAATTACTATTTACGACTCTAGCAGTTTAGAAAAATCCAAATAAGACTCGCACTCTGATTCCATTATGAATTGCATCGATTTCAAATATGGTAGAATTGATGATCCCTAGACACGAGTTGGAAAACCAGCATTTGATCATTAATCTAATATCCAACTTGACATTCATCGTTTTTCCATCGGCAATGATAGTCTTCTTTTCAAGCAATGAAGTTGACCATGCAATATTTTGGCATTAAAACTATTATAGCCTCCATATCTTTCTTGGGTGCGATGTACTTTCTATGTTTCGTCGCTTGGGACACTCAAAAGCCTTTCTGGACGTCTGGTGAGCTCATTTACGATTCATATTTAGATTCCTGTAGAGACTAGTTGCATGTTTTCAGTGAATTGCAATATATCTGAAACCTTGGTGGGACTACATCAAACTGACCCAAAGTTGATCCAATGCCTCCGAACTCTTATCATAGACCCACCAAAGCCATCACCTTATTGCGTAAGCGTTCCTTTTTATCTTGTCGAAGAATGGCAATTTGTAAACTCTTCCTCTTTCGACGTTATCACTAACACCAAGGATTTTGCATCACTGGTGTTGGCAGGCAAGTTTGTTTGCTGGTACTAGCGCTTGCCTAAATGTCCGAATGGACGATTCCTGTTTCAGCATTGAAACCAGATCAATTCCCTCTACAAGCTTTTCTACTATCAAAGGCCAATGTCCATCTTTGAACTTGAACTTGGCCAGACTGATATTTCTGGCCGGTCATACTCTCGAGCATTCGGCTTTTGAGTAATGGTCAACCCTATCTCAAGAACATGATGATCTGACAGGTTACTAGGTGTCACATGGACATACTGGATCAGATAAGAGTCATTTGAAAAGACCAAGCCCAGAACGTTATTCGCTCTGGTGGCTACACCAGCATGCTGGTAGAGATTGCTCCTCCAGCTTTTCGAATGACTGAGATGTCGATTTCGAATATACCCATCGGGATTAGCCTCCCACTCTACGACGCTAGCCTGAAAATTAAAGTCCCTGCAAAGAAAACCTTCGAGCAAACTGCCCTGTCCAACTCTTTTCCCTTGAATTTGAGAGCTGACAAGAACTAGGCTACGGAACAAGAGGGGGGCTTATACATTATAACAATCGACAGATCTAGCCTTGGATATGACAAACTAAGACTCCTAATTCTCCATTAGATATGTAGAGAAGGCCCAAATATACATTATCCACTTTATGATTTTATGTCATAGAACGGGTTTATTCGCTAGATTGCATATTTTGTGTTTTCATGCCTAATTCTATGGATATTTAGGGTTTCGGGCATAAGTAAATTGAAATGTAGTGTTATACTCATTTATTGCCACTTTTGGTCATGCCAATGCTTAAAACGTATCAACAAGAGTGTATATTCGTAAACATTTAGGTAAAAAGAATCAGTGGCTAAAATGAGCAAAAAGGTAAAATGATAAGGGTGGAAATTTCATTTTTGGACACTTTTGTCCACCCCTGTCCAAAAGTGTCCAAAATAAAGGGTGTACAAAGGTGGCCAAAAATACGACATTTAAAAGCTACAAATCAATAAGAAAATATATTTGAAACTAATATTTCATTCAAAAAACAAATCATTGATGGTGTCAAAAGCAGACTGAGTGTTTATAAACTTTGCCATATACCTCTAACATACCGAAAATAAGATTTGTTAAAGGCAAATTATTCACCTTTTTACCTCACCTTAAATACCAAGCCGTTAAAAAAGTCTCAGTGTACCAGTGTATGATTGGCGCAAAGCATTCAAAAACTGGGATAGGTTAACATCATATTCTTTTTTTTTGCGGACTTCCTTACCGTTACCGGGATTGGAATCCCAGCAGTTCAAGACGAGAAGATTATTCATTTTACTTGACTTTTATTTCTATATATTATTTGATCGACCAACGAATTAGAATTGGCTGATCTGGCTAATCCTTGAATGTAAGGTTGATCCGGTATTTTAGTCAAAAACTTATCCAAGTCTGACTGAAATCCTGCTATTGGATCAACGCCTACTGTACATACGACCTACAAATATTTGAAGGCAGCAAATTGAACAATGAAGGAGCCCGAGAAAGAAGAGAGTTGGACTTCATTGTTTTTAACTAGACTGGAATGCTCAAGCGCTTGATGGTGCTCTCAAAACGCACGTTAAGCCTTTACGGTCACTACAATTGACCCTAAATCCTGGGTTGGTATAAAGCTCATGAATGCTTTTGAAAATGGACAGATCAGATACCTTTCGTACCTTCTCTGAGTACTGTACAATCCCAACCTTTCTAACCTCTCTCAATAAGAGAGCTCTCTCATACCCTCAATGTTCCCAGAAAAACATCTTTGGACCTGCTCGAGCTTTTGCAAACCTACTGAACTAATTGGAGCCCAAATGGGAGAGGCATATTCAAGATGAGGCTGAATAATCGACTTGTACAGAGTTAACATCGTGATACTATCTTTGGTCTTAAACATGTGATATATCCAACAACATGTTTGAAAAGTTTTACCAACTTTCAATTGGATATGCTTATCGAACTTTCCATTATCTTGGAGGACCACACCTAAATCCTTCATGGATGAGACCTGCTCAATGTCCTTACCGTCATCATCTAATGGTGGAGTGTCTAATGACGTCAACCCAAAAGTCATTGAGCGGATTTCATTCCATTCAGTGTCATGTTACTCGCAGCAACCCAAGAGTAGATTTGGTCTAGGACCTCTCCAGACAACCTGAGTTCTGACCATTTCTACCAACTACCAATTTTGTTACCATTTTTATATCATCAGCAATCGGAAGCAGAGCAATGAAGCTGATGAAAAGGAGAGGACCCAAAAAGGAGCCCTGAGGAACACCTGACTTGACATCATGTATGTCACTAAGAGATCCCTCAACCTTTATCTATTGCTTCCTACCAGAAATGAAATTTCTTAACCAATTGAGAACCTTGCCTTGGATCCTAATCTCATGGAGTCTGGTAACTAAAAGAACATGACCTACCTTGGCAAAGTCAGGATAAACTACATCAACTGATTCATGACTCTCTAGTCCCTCAATAATCCGCTCAATATGTTCAATCAGTTGGGTAACCGTGCTAAAATGTGCTCGAACCCGTGGTGGCTAGGAGGAAGGACTTCATGGATATCAAGAAATTCAACAAGTTTGAACTTTATGATCTTCTCAAACACCTTTGCAAAATTCGAAGTGAGAGAAATCGGCCTATAGTTAGTGGGGGAGCATTTATCTTCCCTTCGAAAATTGGAACAACATGCGCTAGCTTCAGAGAGAGGGGGAACTTGCCCTGATCCAAGATGCAACACATCAAGTACGACGAAACAGGAGCAAGAACCTGTGAGCATCTCATCAGAAACTGAGATGTCACACCATCAGGGCCAGGAGAGCTGGAGAGTCTCAAGTCCCTGATGGCCTCTAAAGCATCCTGATCTGTGACCACAAGATCATATAAATGCTCAAGTTGACAAGCCTTCCCAATCTCACAAAACTCATCAATAGAGCAATGGGCTGTTGCTCCTAAACTCTTTGGAGTTGAAAACACACTAGAGAACCGATCTCCAGGTATGTTGGCTATAGACTCTTGAGATCAATGGAGAAGCCATAGACAATGTAAAGGCCTACAGAGTGTTTCATTTTTATCTTAGAGTTCGCATAAGAGAAAAATGCCTTCAGATTCGACCTCACCTCCTGAACTACTCTACTTTCCTTTTTCAACTGATCTGTCTCAATGGAGGCCTTAATTCTACCTTGGATCAACTCCAACTTTCTTTGAAGGCTAGCTACTACTGGACTCAAATTGCTCTGGAGCTCTTTTCAGCGAGTTTGCAACTCTTTTTGAACAAATTCTTCCTATACTTCAGAAGTGCAGATTGTGCCCCGCCCTGTGGAACACATTCAGAGAATGCTAGAGTGGAATAGACCTCCGCAAAAACTAGAACCATTTTCTCTAGGGCTGCATCAATGGATGACTCTTTTGTCAGCATTGAAATGAGGTCAAGCTCTCCTAACCTTTCTATGATCAACGGTCAATGTTCATCTTTGAATTAGAACTTAGCCAGACCGACCTTTTTGGCCGGTCTTACTCTAGAGCACGCCGGCATTTGAGTAATGGTCGACCCCATCTCAAGAGAATGATGATCTGACAGATTACTAGGCGTCACAGGAACGGACTGGATCGGATCAGGGCCATTGAAAAAAAAAACCAGTCGAGAACGCTATTCTCTCTAGCGGCTACACCAACATGCTGGGAGAAATTGCTCAAGATTGCAAACTCCTCCAGCTTTTAGAGCTGAATCTTTTTAATGCTAACTTTTGGCGTAGCAATTGTGCATAATATGCGACTTATATCATTTTAGTAACCATTGGTGTTATGTGCTCAGAAAAGGTGTCTAAATATACCTAAAATGACTTGTGACATAACCGGAAGTACAATTAGTGAAAAACGCAAATTAGGTGAATCTTTGTTCCTGCATATTTGTAAGATTCAAAGGCATTAGAAGGAAATGAGAATAAATTAGGATCCATGGGTATAATTAAGCTTGCCTAAAACGGGATTTCTCAAAATCTCCTTGCCTCCTCTCTACCCAGCATCATTTGACCTGAAAACATACCGTGTGGCGCATATCATCTTCCACACTTTTCAAAAAATGATTTTTTTTCTGATCAAAAGTAATTTTATGGACTTAAAGCCAATTCTTTAGGTTTTGTGACATCTGCAGCTTTCTTTTGCATCTAATTGGGCAAAAGTTTCCAAAAACAAAAATTATGTTCAAACATACCGAACTCTGTAAAAAAAAAGTCTTTCACGTATTGTTGCTGGTGACCAGCCAACCTTCATTGCCAAGTACTTTGGAATTGCCCGGAAGACGGTCTACAATATACAAAGTTGTACCTAATTTGGACGGATCAAGGCCTTCGTGAATTCTTTGACCCCTTTTTGAACCCTCCAGACTCATTACTAATGACTTAAATTAGAAGTAGTTAAATTAATCAACTTAAAGTAGTTGACACAAGTCTAACGTTTACACAACCCATCATTCATACTTGACATGCTTGAACTCTCTGATCTTTTTTTGGCAGCTTGAATTAAGTGCTTGATATAATTTTTAGTAAAGGCTGAAAGCTGGTACCAACTTTTAGCGCCAGGCTGCCATTAGGATCTCTTTTATGGTGGAACTAGTTAAGTTTAGGTCCAATGAGAGACCCCACGGGGTTTCCGGAGCACTTATTTTGAATTGCAACTGTGTAAAATATTCACTTTTTCAATAGTAAATCCCTTCACATTTTTCCAAATCAAGTCGAAATTCATTGACATTGCTAAATCAATGGCTGCATTTTTGTTTCAAGCACTTCCGAGTTAGCAAGCACTGGATTACTCCATAGACCAATGAAAATTATGGACGTACCTCAACCAAGACTAGTCACAAGAAAAAGCTAATTCAGCCGCAAGTACATTGAGGCTGTCTGTAGAAACTTTCGCCCAATTTGCTAGTCAAGGTATCAGGGCTGCCAGGCATATGTTGAAAATTGAGTGGTTTTGAGCTTCAAGAAAGCTGCGGCCAGGACAAACCTGCATCATGATAAGACTAATGGTGCAGCCCAGATGACTAGTCTTGGTCATCAAGGTGTGTCCATAATTTTTAGTGGTTTATGATTACTCCCATGCATTTGAACATTTAGGCAAGCTCTGGTACCAGCAAACACACGTGCCTGTCAATGCCAGTGATGCAAAATTGGCCTTTCAAACTAGTCTTTGCGAAGCTGATCTTTCCTCATAGAGCAACTTGAATGAAGGGTCAGCTTCTCGAAAACGTGTTTAAAGCTTCAAACTTGCATCATTGACACTGGTAACAGCAAGCAGTGCTACCAGGTGGCATATTTACATGCCAAAAAAGTGTACCTCTGGCATGGAAAAATTGAAAACGGCATATTTTTCGGATCTGGCATGTTTTCTGGCACATATCTAAGAGCTTAATGGCAAGATTTTCAAACCTAACAAATTTGTTGCAAAATGGGCAATTGGACATCTTTATTATAATACCTCCACAAATGATCAATAAATATCTAGTCAACAGCCACCATCCGGCAATCCTACACCTCAGAGATGGGAACACGGCCTACCAAATCCACATGGAGGCTGACGAAACGGCGGTCTGGCGGGGGACGGCGGGTCAAGGGCGCGCGGTACATTACCGCCATCTTGGCCTTCTGGCAGGAAGACAGACCCGCACCACTCCTTAACGCCTCTTGACAAGGGGCCAAACAAACCTCTGAGCCCGGGAGCACGATCCGGGACCAGCGTGGGAGAGGCTGTCAAGAGTCAAAGATGCTTCTCCTAAAGGCCGCAGGGACAAGGGGCGGGGCATCCCTGGCTGACGCCGAAAACAAGCTAAGCTCCAAGCACAGACACGTACACCAGCTTGAGACTCGGAAAGTCAACCTGAACTCATTGATGGGCGGCTGTGCCACTGCCATGGCCGCGTAATCGACAAAGGGGACAAGGGTGGCCGCAACCCGCGGAGCAGCTGCCAAACATGAGTAGTCCGGAGGTGAGATGACCTGGCTCGGCTCCTGGAGAACAGGTGGATGGGAGAGGGCATTGGCCAACACGTTGTTCACGCCCAAAATGTGGCAAATGTTGTACATGAACTCAGCAATGAAAACAAGGTGGCGAGTCTGGTGAGGACTCTTTTCCGCCGAGCTCTGGAGTGTGAACGTGAGGGGTTTGTGATCTGTGAGACAGTGAACTTGCACCCTCCATGTACGGCCTGAACGCTCTTATTGAGATGTAAATGGCCATCAACTCTCAATCAAAGGCTGAGTACTTGACCTTAGCTGGCAAGAACCATTTCGAGAAAAACGCCAGGGGGCACCACTGGCCGTACTTGCCCTTCTGGCGTACTCCACACCAACTGCGAGGTTGGAGGCGTCGACGTGGATGGTAGTCTCAGTGTTTGGGTCCAGAAACCGGAGGAGTGTGACGTCTGCAATTGTGTTCCTGACAGCATTGACGCAATCAAGGAAGTCAGGCCAACTTTGAAGTCCTTCTTCATGATGGTTGTGGCCGCGTGGAGTGGACCTAAGTGGGGAGCAAGACAGGGAAAGAAGTGGCGATAAAAATTAACCATCCTCAAGAACCTCTGAACCTCCTTCTTGTTCGTTTTTTTTGCGGTTCACCCCAATGCCTGCCTGAGCCAGACAACTCAGAACCTGACAAAGATCTCTCTCACGCTCCTCCTTGTTTCCTGACGCAATAGAAACATCATGAAGATAAATGAAAACGAAATGGAGATTGGCAAGAACGTGGTCCATGAGGCGCTGGAAAGCCAAGGGCATACACAAGAACTTGAAAAGGACAAATAGGTTAATGATAGCGGCCTTGGGAATGTCTTTGTCGGCCATTGGGATCTGGTAGAAACTCTTAACCATGTCTACTACAGAGAATACCTGCTCCCACGTAGCCGTGCGGCTAAATCCGCAATTTGAGGAAGCTGGTACCTTTCATCCTTTGTGGCCACATTCAATGCCTGGTAGTTGCCACAACAGCGCCAGCCCTGTCTGACTTCCTGACGACATGGAGGGGTGAACTCCAGTGCCAGTTGAAATTCCGGCAGATACCCGCGTTCTCTAGCAAGTCAACTCAGCCTTCCACTTCTTGCCTTCAAGACAGCAGGCTGGGCGTGAACAGGTGGACCCTCAGTTGGTACGTAATGCCGCACGCCATGTGCTACGGAGGGGCGTCAAAGGCACGGGTTATGACGGTGGGAAAATCGTCCAGGATCTTGAGGAAGAGCGGTTGTCCGACGAGATCTTGAGGAAGCGGGGTTGCCCAATGAGACCGCTCTGATGCTGGTGTTGGCGGAGTAGAATTTTGTCTCCACCAGTACCCTGCCATGGAGATCGATGGCCAAATCCTGAGAGATGAAGAAATCTGCTCCCAGGATTGTTTGGGCCACATCAGCCAACCAGATATCCTGGCGGATAAGGTGGGTGATGACAAGGTGGACTTTCCTCCCACCAAATTGACCTCACCTGGTTGTTTCCCTGATGGGTTCTCTTTAAATGTGCGCACGTATGGGTCCGGGCATCCGTGTCTTGGCAGCCTTCTCTGCGGGCAGTTCCAACGCCACAACCATCTCCGGTACGCCAGCTGGTGTGCAGAGACTTTAGGGTTGGCATTGGTCTTATTGAAGAAGGATGTCAAGATGGATGTGTGGCCAAGTGGAACTCCTTGAGCTCCTCCTGATCACCATGGGGCTGGTCCTCCTCTGCAAAGGACTCTGCGAGTAAAGATGTCTGGGCGGTGTTGAAGC
>NC_081444.1:11753389-11760612 GCF_007210705.1 Tigriopus californicus | reverse complement strand
CATGCCTACTTGCTGCCTTGGCTTGATTAATAGAAATGCAACACCTTCTCCCTTTGATGCCCATCATTGCCAACTACTTCTATACTCACCAATCCCCTCCCTAGTCCCACTCGCTTGATGACAGCATCTGCCTCCTTGCAGAGTTCGTCAATGGACATCTTGGTGAAGGAGGTGGTGGCGAGTTTCTCCTTAACCTGCATCAGTATGTTCTGAATGACAAACGCCCGCAGCATCTTACCGCCACTGCGGCAGGCCTTGCACTTGTGCTGCGCGCAGGCAGAGTCCCTGCAGTCCTCCTCCTGGATCAACCCTCTGACATGACGTAGGAACCCGGTGGCGTTCCTCTTGCAAAACCTGCTGATGGCAAACAAGGTCTCCTCCCTCCTTGTCTTGGTTATGGCATAGATCTCCATGATGGCAGACTTGAGGGTCTTGTAGGCGTTGGTGGAGGGCGGGTTCTCTATCAGAATTCTTTGACCATTGCTGAATTGCCGATTTCATTATCTGTTTAATCAGTTTTCCAATATGTGCCCACCACTGTGGTTGTTGCTCGTTGTCCACTGTCCCGCAGTGGTCTGCGCGCATTTTCCTTCCTACTACCCATTTGGAGTCCTTGTCAACCCCACCTCCTCCTCTTCACAATGTAGCTTACTGCTGCTTCCGTGTGTCCCCTAAAGTGTAGTTTAACCAAACTTTGAAACGATCATCTATTTCGACCCTAAAAAAGGATACATAGGTATACAAACAGCGGAAAAATGACGAAGACAGCTAGAGATGACTCGAGTCTTGATATCGAGCTGTTGATAGATGGAAACAAAGGAGAAAGATTCGACTCAATAGCTAGAATTGGTAAAGATGGAAATGAATTAAGAGACGGTCGCTTCACAACAATCATTTTCTAATTAAAAGATCGAGCAAAAATCTTGCTCCCATTCCAGTGGGCCCAAAGGCCGCCAATCCACGGGATGGTTATTGATTTGTTCAATGAATTAGGGAAGACGTGGGGGAGAGTGTGGCAATCCAAATACCTTCCGACCTATTTGCTCATTTGAAATGGCAATTTCAAGAGAGGAACCTTTGTGTGGAGGATGTCGTCTTGGTTGTGGACAATAATTTGCCACGGGGGGAGTGGCGTTTGGGTGTCATCTCGCAGGTGTGCCCGGGAATTGATGTCTTGGTCAGGAAAACTAAAGTGTGCACCCACAAGGTGGAGACCCTTCGTCCTGTAGTCAAGCTCGTCCCCTTGAAGAGAGCCAAGTAATCGATTGACAGTGGTGACCCACTGCAGGCGAGTGCACCGGTTGGAGGAGATGATCAAGGGTAATGTGCGAATGGTGAACTCATCTCATTCATAGTTAATTGTTAGGGTTTTCAATTGTCCCTTTTAAGGGAATTGATGTTTTTCCACTCAGGAGTCTTCATGCAAATTTAATTTTTTTACCAATGTAAAGACAGGATTCAATGCAAAGAGCAAGAACATCTTGAAAAACAATTGTCTAGCAATTTTGACCTTAAAATCACCATTATACATGAATATTTGAACAGAAAACACTTTTTTCACTTTTTTATCACTTTTTGCGCTTTCAAGGAGGTAATCAGACCATAGAGAAAGCAAGGCCTAGAGAGTGCGATTGGGGCTAGCCAGGTGGACTCGTTTTTTAGAGGTGATGGGTAACAGGTGAAAGGCTGTAAGAGTTAATGAGTTTTAGTAAGGGTATGGTATCCGATTTTTCGATTGGCTGGAGTTGCACTGTCCCCTGGTTACCTATTGCAGTAAAAAAACTCAGCAAGCTCGACCTTTCCTCTTCTATGTTACTTCTTCTATGATGAAGCAATGGGGGACGATATATTTTTTTTTGGTTTGGTTTGGTTTTTCACGGGCTTTTCTAACCGCTACAGGGAATGAAATCCCCAGTACTGAGAACCAATTTTATTCTCCACAAAGGTCGAGGAAGTCGTGCGACTTACTCCTTGCCTAAGAGATATTTGCCTGGATTTAAGCATGTGGCGGAGACCTGTTTTCCTTGATACTCGATAATGTTGGCAATCAATCGCACCAATATTGGAGTGCTAAGCCTTAAATCCGGTTACGAAGAGGACGCAATTCTGGCCAGCCTTCCTTGGGATAAGGTCAACATCAGTTTGGTGGCGGTTCCAGTGACTCATTTTGTGGACCGAGGAGCAGCAGTTCGAAAAACATTAACACGCAATAATTATGAAGTCGTCGCACTAGCCATGGGCAAATTCGACATCATCGCCGTTAAAAAACCTGAACGGAGTGAAACCATATCCAGATCTGACCTTATAACCACAGTGATTCTTCTCCACCAAGATCTTCAGGCTCCATATTCAGGGTGAAGGATTGGCGTGAGCAGATAGATCATCTAAATTTAGATCGGTTTCTCCGCTTTGACCATGCCATTTGGAGATTGAAGTCCACACATAGGTGTGTAAGGAGACGGGAGTCGTCCTAATCCATCGGAATTGCGACAAATGGCAATCATTGAGCATGATTCATTGAAAATATTTCTCAACGGTTTGTGATCCGTAACAACGACGAAGTCCTCCAAACCTGCCAAATAAATTCGACACTTCTTTATCGCCCAATAGAATAGCCAAAGCTTTTGACTCGAGGATGGCATATCTACTCTCGGCATCCTTCTAAAACCGAGATCCACATTGAATGAGTTTCACTCACCCTCGTGTAATGCATGAGTGCGAACCCAAGCCCTTTACTTGGACGCATCCGTTTGAAGGACGGTCTTGGCTCCCAGCTTGAACATTCCAAAAAACAGGGGAGAGGTAAGAACAGATTTGACCTGTTCAAATGCCCTCAGGTGCTCGGGGGACCCATATAAAAGCATTTTTATTTTCAACAGACTCTCAATGGTTCCCGCGTCTGGCAATCTCACTTGAGAACTGGCTCTAATTGGTTCACAAGCCCAAGAAAACGATCTCCAAATTCCTGACGGTCCCAGGAGAGGAAACCTTGAGATTGCGGCCACCTTCTCCGGATCTGCCTGGATGCTGTTGTGGGAGATACAATACCCCACAAACTTGATCTTTCAGCCCCACCAATCAGACTCTTCTTTGCATTGACGGGTCATCCTAAAACGAGCAAAGCGCTCTAAGGATCTCGCATTGTTAATGTGAACCAAGTTGTGGTAGTGCTCTTTTCCAAAGTCCAGACATTGCCACGTCACCTCTATAAGAAAAGGAATCACCCGGAGAAATGAAACCCATTGGTGAGCACGGAAATCGGAATTGCCCAAAAGGAGTTATAAAAGTAGTCAACTCTTGAGATTCTTTGCCAGAGGCATTTGCCAGTAACGCTTGTCTAAGTCAAGCTTAACGAAAAACTTATTGCAGGTTGAATCCACAAATTGCCTCAGCTGGAATTTTGATTGGATGGATGGAGCGTACGACCTCTGTATTCAAACGGGTCAAATCCACACACAGGCAGAAGGATCCATCTGGCTTGGGCACCACGACCAATGGATGGCACCAGGGCGTTGGGACATCACCTACAGGCTCAATGATTCCACGATCCACCATTTCATCAGGATCTTTCTTGACAAGGGCCATCTGAGGAATTGATATTTGGTGTGCAGTTTGATTGCAAATGGCCTTGCTCCTTTCTTCAAGGTTATCACCATTGGATCTCCAACAATGGACCACACATAGGTTTCAACCGTGATTCATCAAAAACAGAGCTGTAAACAGATTTGAGTTTGGCTTCAATGAAGTGAAAATCGTCCCTAGAGGGTGTAAGAAGGTAACGATAAAATCCATTCTCTCTCTCTTTCAACTGTCAAAGACGTTGGGCCGAATCAGGGATCGAAATTGCCTTGCTCTTCAATTACTGAGATAGCCGGACTGGGAAATTTGTCAAACAATTCCAAGGCTCGACACGCATCCAAACTAAGGTATGCATTGTCAACATCATAGCTGACGACTACAGTCATGTTATGTGCAATATATTCATTGCTCAAAGATAAGTCAGACCGGAATGAACCAACGAGATTAAGGGATGGCCATCAACACCGGAAATGGTGAGTTCCATAGACATTGTTCAATTGATGTCAATGGCAAAGATCTGAATTCCGAAATTGGTTCATACCCACTATAATGACGTCGGCTCCTGTGTCGGTACAAAATCGGGATTGACAGACTTGGACAATCGGTGAGGAGAGACCAACACATCAATCCGGTGCCACTCTCTTGTTGAGACCACGTTGCCACCAGAGAGATATAAACCACCTGCCTTCTCTTGTCTCGTGACGCACCTCTCTGGCGGCACGCGGGCTGCCAATGGCCCGGTTTGGCCACATCCGTAACACGTCGACTTTAAAAGCTGGACAATTGTCACGAGAATTGTCTTGGTAAGACCACAGAGCGGACACTTCTCTGGATGCCTGATTTTGTCAAAAGCATCTTACCAGACTTTCCACCTTTCTCTTATAGTTGGATTTCGCCACTTGGCCCACTTGATCCAGGGCACGGACTTCTTGGATAGGAGATTGGGAATGAAACCCACAGACTCCGCGGCAGTTGTCTCAAGTTCTAGAAAGAACTTTCAGGCCTCATTGAAAGGTGTGGGATTGCGCTCCATGATCCTGGCTTTATCACCGTCAGTCCTCATCCCTGTAACAATAAAGCTTATGGGGAGACGGTCTTCCGTTATCTTTACAGTGTTTGCATAATTGGCCAATTCACGCAGGGAATTGCAAAAAGAGGTGTAATCCTGACCATCCTTCTGCTGCACAGCCAAGAAGATCGCGCATATTGAGGTGGACATTCCTCAGCTTTGGAGATGCTCCTGGATCAAATCCAAGATTTCGACCACGTCACGACGGTGTCTTGTTTGATGTCTAATGTATGTTGGATAACCCTCAAGAATCCGAGGAACAGCATTCCCATAAGAGGCCAACTTGGATAGACTGGTCTCTTTGATCTAAACATATAAGATTGGAGTAATTCACCCATAACCGACGCCATCTGATAAACCTTTTGTGATCAGTGTCTTCTTGGAGTAAGGGTGGCTTCTTTGCGTCAATTCTAGGGAGAAGAAAAACTCTGCCCAGATCCACGAGCACTTTGAGGACAATCAATAACCTCAGCTCGGAGGATGGAAGCCTTCACATCTTTCCGGAACCCAATCAACTTTGATTTGGCTTTGAAGAAAGCCTGAAGATTTTCCTCCACGGCCGGATCTGCATCTTGCGTATCAGACGCAAGATGGCAGGCAGATGATCTGATCCTCTAAATTTCAAGATATTTTTGTAGTTGTTTGTCCCAATGTCGACAAATCTTTCCAACAATGTTGGATGCTCACCCTCGACATAGTTGCTAAAAGCAGATTCAGCCACGTTCCTCGCTTGTGTAGAAGAGGCCTTGAAGCCCTTACGCTGGCTTCAAAACCTGAATAGCTTCTTGGTCAGACATGACGGAGAAAGACTGAGAGGATAGGCGGATTTGACGATGAATTGTCACCCCGGGAAATTGACGGTCCACGATCAACACCACAAATCGTGATGGATGGGAGTTGAAGGAGGTGATTCTCACACAGGTGTTCTCACACAATTCCTCACACAAAAGTATACGGTGAACACGTCGATAAAATATACATGTATCGGGACCACAGGTCTCGGATCAGAGGATCAGTGATGAGCCGTAGACGGAAAGTACTTCATAGATTCGTACTAACCAACTGCGCCATCGCATGATCATATCGAGTGGGTTAAGACGGAAGACATGTAGTCTGATCAAGAGTTAAGATCAAAGTGTATTTCTGGTTTGCGTTGGCACATAAATTAAACAACGAGAAAGTAGGGTCACGCATAATTAGTCGCCACAGCAGTCATTATTTAAGGGGGACAGAGTAATACCAAAGTACAGTAGACAAGATCTCAATTTGAACTTGGACTCAATAAATGTTTTTCTTGCAAAAGCATCCAAGATACCGAAATAGTCAAATAAAACAGATGCCATATCTCTTGAAAATTATTATTTGATGATTATGAAGCATCCAATGAGTTTAAAGAACAATATGTAGCTCAGAGCTACAGTAAGTCTACTTTTGGGTTGAGGGCCATTCTCAGAGTGAGAACAATAGTTTCATAACAAACGCGTCAAATTGCTTGAAATTTGCTCAATATGTTTCTGAAGCAATTTTCTACAAATAATATTACTAGCAAAAGAGTATTGACTGATTGTGTTTAGAGCAAATTCTTGCTTTATCAAGGAAACTTAACAAGACTTTTAGTTGTGGTACTTTAAGACATGTTTAAAGTCATTTTAAGTATATTTACGTGTCTGGTTTTAAGCTCATACCATCAATGGTTACAAAAATGATATTAGTCTTATATTTTGTCCAATGATTATGCCAATAATTGACATTCAAAAATTCCAGCAGCAAAAGTTTAGGCTTTACTTGGCGGAAAGGTTTGGTGATCACAAAAAGTACCGTTTCCTTGCTTTGGTGTCCTTGGACAGATCTAACGTCACATTACTCTTAACCCTAAGGCTCGCCAAAATAACGCTTTTCGACGGCTGAAAACCCACTGACTTTAATTTTTGGGCAGATTGTATCAAACTTGGAATCACTAGAACTTCTTTTGTGAAAAAAAATTAGAAAGATAGCACTCATGGTCTGTAAGAGCACGCAGAGGGCTTAAGGCAAAATCCATGAATATTGGCGGAGAACTTTTACAGCATTACTCCAACGTCAAACTTTTCTTTGTCAAGCAAATAATGATCGATTCCGGTTTATGGCATCGGAGAAAGACAGATGGCTTCCAATCAAAACATCTGGCTCATATTTTTTTCTTCAATCATATCATCTTTCTTATAGGAAATGGACACAGATGCCACAGCGCTGCACAAGTCTGACAGGTTCATAAAATGCACTTATGGCTAAAAACCCTTGAGCATTTTATTGGCAAAATAGATTAAAGTTAACTTGAATTAATATTTAAAACCTGACTTAATCTATTTCTTGAATACGCAGAAAAAAGCTTTACTTCTGAGAATGTTTTTGGATTCAGTAAAACAGGCCTTTAGCCCACGTGAACAATGCATCAAGTTTCTGAAAAGTGACTCATTCAGGAGTTTTAGCCTTATTTTTTCTTTGACTTCAGGGCACTTCTTGCCATTCATTATCATCCACGTCGTTGGTTGTGATAGACCATAACAAGTGATTTTATTGTTCTCATTAAGGTTTT
>NC_081444.1:11737168-11753338 GCF_007210705.1 Tigriopus californicus | reverse complement strand
CAGACTTTACTTTGATCTGGCATGATCTGGCATATTTCAAGAGCTAGTCTGCAATTTTCAGATCCCAAGGACCTGACAGAACTGCCAATAAACAAACAAACCTGCCAGAGCTTGTTTGAACATTTAGGCAAGCTCTGGTACCAGCAAACACACGTGCCTGTTTTTAGGGGTTGGTTTTTTGGCATATTCAGACTTTACTTTGATCTGGCATGATCTGGCATATTTCAAGAGCTAGTCTGCAATTTTCAGATCCCAAGGACCTGACAGAACTGCCAATAAACAAACAAACCTGCCAGAGCTTGCCTGAACATCCCCATAATTGACCATGCTTGTTTGGCTAAGCCAATGGAAATGCATAGTAAGAAAATGATTTCTTTTCCAAATTTAAACTCCTTCACCAGTTTCAATGGTATGAGGATAACAAGGTTCTTGCCTTTTTGAAATTTGAAGTTTGGGAGTCGAAAGGCATTGTTAAAAAGTCAAAAAAATATATTCAGGGTGGGGGTTTTGAATCCAGACAAAGTTAAGGTAACTGTAGTTAGGTTACGTTGGAAATTCAATTTTGCTTTTTTGAAATAACGAAACATTAGAAGACTAAGTTGTTGACCTCGGTTTCATTTTTTTGCTTTTATTTGAAGCTTGCTTCGAAAACGTTTCAAATATGATAAACTTTAACAGTATTTAAGCAAATATTTTAACACCTTCCAAATATTTGGCACCTTTCAAAATACTTTCTGTGTATAAATATCGAATGTAAGTATATTTTCTTCTTTTGTATTACATATTATTTACACATTTCACATCTAAAACTGACATCTTTTCCTGAGGTCAATTTATGATGAAAAATAAAATCATGAATGTATGTGGGAAGGGTGAAGCAATTTGGCGTAACATACACAAGACAACTGAGTCAGGAATTTTAGATCAAGTATCCTGCAATTTAGTCCAACATAATTTGAATGAGAATATGTAAGCAATAACGCAATGACAAAATAACACAATTTGAAACCACACACAAATCCATTGTCGTTAAAAGCAAGCACAATTTTCAACCCTGAGTTTCCTTCCTTAGGATAGATGAAAATATAAAAAATGAAAATTTCTGTCAAGATTGCCAAAAATCTTCGAGTTTCCTCAGTTGCCAAGAGAAAAATAAAATAATAAATGGCAATCTGGAGCGTGAAAAAAGGAACGAGAAAAGAGTAATTTTTGTTTTTTTGGGTCGTTACAATTACAGCATTTTAAAATGTAATGGGATTACAGTTCTTTTTTCAAAAAAGGAACGAATCACTGTAATTTCGTTACTCTTACTTTCGTTACTACTGCCCTGCCATTGAGCATGTCCCTCTTCAGGCTTAGTCATAGATTTCAAGACACTAGATGTCGGACGAACGACTACTCGGTTGCCTAAACAGTACAATAAACCAGTTTGTGATCAATTCCCAGGAAGCCATCCATGATACTGCTTTACCAATCAAGTGGTCGGTCGTCCGACATCCAGTATCTACAACTCCATGGCTTAGAACTGTTGTGAGCTATTTTTCTTTTCACTTAGTTGTCCGACCTCAATGAGCGGATTTGATTTTGTCAAACGATCATTTAAAGAAATGTGATTTGGTAGCATGCTGACGAAGTATCATTCAAAATGACCGCTTCACTTCACTTCACCGAATGACACCCGCATTTCTTCTACTCGTCTCTTTTTGCTTTACAGCTTGCAGAAAACTTTCGAAGTTTGTATGAGCAAGACAAGATAATCGTAGAGAAGATGGCGAACCTTAGCCCTGGAAATTTCATCGAGATTGGTAGTGGATCAAGAACCAGCAACACATTTCTTCTTGAACGAACCAATAATTGGACTGGGCTTCTTGTGGAGCCTGATGAGAGATCATTTGCCACCTACCTCTCATGTCACAGAAACGTCTCTTTACTCAATAGTTGCATATCCCGAGATCAATATGTTGAGAGAACCAATTTTATTCTCCACAAAGGTGGAGGAAGTCGTGCGACTTACTCCTTGCCTAAGAGATATTTGCCTGGGTTTAAGCATGTGGCGGAGACCTGTTTTCCTTTATACTCGATAATGTTGGCAATCAATCGCACCAATATTGGAGTGCTAAGCCTTAAATCCGGTTACGAAGAGGACGCAATTCTGGCCAGCCTTCCTTGGGATAAGGTCAACATCAGTTTGGTGGCGGTTCCAGTGACTCATTTTGTGGACAGAGGAGCAGCAGTTCGAAAAACATTAACACGCAATAATTATGAAGTCGTCGCACTAGCCATGGGCAAATTCGACATCATCGCCGTTAAAAAACCTGAACGTAAACCTTAATGAAAACAATAAAATCGCTTCTTATGGTCTATCACAACCAACGACGTGGATGAGAATGAATGGCAAGAAGTGCCCTGAAGTCAAAGAAAAAATAAGGCTAAAACTCCTGAATGAGTCACTTTTCAGAAACTTGATGCATTGTTGACGTGGGCTAAAAGGCCTGTTTTACTGAATCCAAAAACATACTCAGAAGTAAAGCTTTTTCTGCGTGTTCAAGAAATAGATTAAGTCAGGTTTTAATATTTAATTCAAGTTAACTTTAATCTATTTTGCCAATAAATGCTCAAGGGTTTTTAGCCATAAGTGCATTTTATGAACCTGTCAGACTTGTGCAGCGCTGTGGCATCTGTGTCCATTTCCTATAGGAAAGACGATATGATTGAAGAAAAAAATATGAGCCAGATGTTTTGATTGGAAGCCCACCTGTCTTTCTCCGATGCCATAACCCGGAATCGATCATTATTTGCTTGACAAAGAAAAGTTTGACGTTGGAGTAATGCTGTAAAAGTTCTCCGCTAATATTCATGGATGTTGCCTTAAGCCTTTATGAATGTCCTTAGTAAGTGCCTAGAGGTCCACGGGTGTGCACCTTCAAGATATTTGTGAATAACTTCCCTCTGCGTGCTCATACGGACCATGAGGGCTATCTTTCTAATTTTTTTCCACAACAAAGAAGTTCTAGTGATTCCAAGTTCGATACAATCTGCCCAAAAATTAACGTCAGTGGGTTTTCAGCCGTCGAAAAGCGTTATTTTGGCGAGCCTTAGGGTTAAGAGTAATGTGACGTTAGATCTGTCCAAGGACACCAAAGCAAGGAAACGGTACTTTTTTGTGATCACCAAACCTTTCCCGCCAAGTAAAGCCTAAACTTTTGCTGCTGGAATTTTTGAATGTCAATTATTGGCATAATCATTGGACAAAATATAAGACTAATATCATTTTCGTAACCATTGATGGTATGAGCTTAAAACCAGACACGTAAATATACTTAAAATGACTTTAAACATGTCTTAAAGTACAACAACTAAACAGTGTTTGTTAAGTTTCCTTGATAAAGCAAGAATTTGCTCTAAATACAATCAGTCAATACTCTTTTGCTAGTAATACTATTTGTAGAAAATTGCTTCAGAAACATATTGAGCAAATTTCAAGCAATTTGACGCATTTGTTATGAAACTATTGTTCTCACTCTGAGAATGGCCCTCAACCCAAAAGTAGACATACTGTAGCTCTGAGCTACATATTGCTCTTTAAACTCATTGGATGCTTCATAATCATCAAATAATAATTTTCAGAGATATTGCATCTGTTTTATTTGACTATTTCGGTATCTTGGATGCTTTTGCAAGAAAAACAATTTATTGGAGTCCAAAGTTCAAATTGAGATCTTGTCTACTGTACTTTGGTATTACTCCGTCCCCCTTAAATAATGACTGCCTTTTATGCAAACTTCCTAATAAGTAGAAATTTAAACTCTACAAAAAGATAACTCATTCATTTTCACCAATGCCCAATGTTTTTTGTCAAAGTGTGGATTAAAACAAATGTCTCAACGCCAATCCCAGATATTCTAATATTTTTAACATTTATGTTCATGTACTTTTATTGCATATTCCATATATTTCTTTTATAATTTGTTAGTGCAAGTTGCTGATCAATTAAGGAAATGATTCTTGTTGATTTTCTATCTATGCGTGTTTTTGAGCCAGTTTTACACAATATTTCACTGATTTGATTTTTTTTATTAATTGAATGTTCATGGGTATTTATTTCATTTAATCTTCTGACTTTCAAAATTATTTCAGAAATATTTAGTATGTGAACAAGAGTTGTTTATCAAGGAGATCATTATTTAATCAAAAACACTTCAATGTACTATGCAGTAATGATAATCTTGTTTTTTGATACTTGAGTTACTGTCTTGATTCGACGCAATGGCCTAAGTTGGCGGTCAGGGGAAAGCTATGTCGTTTTCCTATCTTTTAGAATCTCTGGGTAAAGTTAGGTTTTATTCTCTTGTCGAAGGACCAAAGTATCAGCTGACCAAAAACGGAAGATGTGCAACGGCCATACGATAAACGTTATTCTCACCGATTAGTGGCGGTGGTACTTTTTGAAACTTAACCTAACCTAACCTAATCAAAACCTAACCTGACTCAACCTAACCTAACACGATATCAATAACCCTTAAAGTCTCTTTCTGAACTTTGTAACATTTGGCCACAAATTTAAAAATGGGCACTGCCAACTAATCGATGGAGAATAACGCTTATCCGGCCATACGAATGTAAGGATTGCCAAAAAGGTAAAATCAACCACCATACCCAAGCCCCCATTGAGCACATGAAGGTGCCTTTAGAGCGCTTTCAGGTGATTAATTTGGACATCCTTGGGTCTTTAGAAATGTCTGAAGGTCAACGATATGTCATGACCGATTTACCCATTTCTGGAAGCCATTCCCATGGCCAATATCACGGCTTTAACATGTGCACCTGCCCACCTACCGGCTGGATTTGTCGCTTTGGTTTACCAAAAACCATTATGACCAATAGGGGAGCCCAATTCACCTCCACCCTATGAGCAGAGTTGTCCAAAATGCTCGGAACGCCAATGCATCACACCTCCACCTATCATCTTCAATCCAATGGATTGATCAAACAATTTCATTGACAATAAAAAGACGCCCTTCTTTCAAGATTAGCCGGCTGTCAGTGGATTCAACACCTCCCTTGGATTTAGTTTGGCGTCTGCTGCGCTCAAAAGATGACCACAATGTTTCGTCGTCACAGTTACTCTATGGAACAAGCCTGAAGGTTCTTGGATACTTGTGTCCACCCAATACCCACATTTCGTCTTTAGACTATTTCTTTATTTTGATGTATGTGTATCATTTACATAGACATCTTGAGTAAGTGCTGCCTCCTCCGAATACTTTTCACAGCAATCCCAAACATTTCATTCCTGGTCATTCATTCATGATCTGGCGTCTCTGCCCGTTTGTCTGGCTTTAGGTGGACCAAATTTGTTGATTGATTAAGAAGTCTGTTGATGGTAGTTGGCTATTAGACTAAGTTATTTCTGAGAGTTCCTAACTATTTATATCACACTGAGTGGGGAAGAAGCGAGAGAATTAGGCGAGCAGGAGCAAGGTTGCCATAACATCAATCAAAAAAAAAATGTTATCTCGGTTAATTGTCTCAAGCCAGCCAATATGGCCGCCTCAAAACTTCCCCCAATTGTTACCTGCGGTGGTCGTGCTGTTGCCCCTCCCTTTCTTTTTCGACCTGGATGAATCCGGATCTGCCCAGGGAATTGTAGCGGCTCGTGAGTTAACTCATACTCCTGCTCGTAGAATGTGATGAACATGACAATATGACAAATGATGCAGGGCCAGTTGATGGAAATATTTTAATAAAAAGCATCATATTATCAATTGCTTCAAACGTGTGAATTTTATTCGCCTACTGGATCCAAAAAGTGGCCAAAAAATAGACCATTTTAAGGGGAATTTGTCCCTTACAAATTTTTGGCTTTCCAAAGCACATCTTTCTGGAGCACACAGATCCGCATGATGTCTGAAACTCTCGTTCTAATCAAACAGGATCAGAAGTTTTTACAAATGGAAATCCAATTAAATGAACCTGATGTTTGAAAGGTGTGCATAGTTTTATGGATGAAGAGTATATGGTTATTGATGATGTCCTGGATGAAACGAGACAGAGAAAATGTGTCAAACATTAGAAATGAAAAACGCATGTCGAAAAAATATATATCTGCATTTTCAAATCAATCAAAATTTCGCAAAGAAATGAATTCCTCATGATTAGAATAACGGCACTTTCAAAAGGCTGCACAGAAGACCAATGATATACTAAATTATCAACTTATTTCATCTAATGTATATGATCCTTGGTATACCTACGCGCCCGCTTTATCTTTTTCTTATGTGTACTCGCTCGTGCACTTCGCTCTTTTTTTTTCCTGTGATTGCTCTTATGTTGCACGTTCGGAATGACAATATACCACGACCTTTCAAACCGTACATATCGATACAATATTGGTGGCAGCGTTTCGAACACTTTTCCTAGGGGCTTGGGTTACTCAAATCTCGGCGGACTACTACGGGCCGATCCGGACGGCCGGCATATCCTGGTCGTGAGGTGTGACCTATCAAGATTTATTCGCCAGCAGGTGTTTGTCAGATCACCTTCGGCCGAACACACGATAGTCGCCATGCGTTCCATCTGTGCCAATATGGGACACCCCGTCAAGCTTAGAACCGACAACGGGACAGCATTTTCAAGCATGCATTTGCCGAATACACAGAGAGCCAAGGCATACTTCACTCAATTCTCACCGCCCCATCACCCGAGGAGCCAATCCCACTCCCACGATCTATCCTTCAGCTTACCCACCACCAAAACAAACAAGGAGAAAAAATGACAACTGTTGACACATTGGAACCAGCCACGCAAACAAAAACAAGAAACGACGAAACCTACTCTCATTACCAACTCCCGGCAGAACCTCAATACCATATGAAGGAACAGAGATCTCGATTGTGCGATCATTGGATCGAAAACGACCATCGGGTCAGATCATCGAACGGACTCCTGCCGGGGTTAGTATACATATATATATATTTGACCACTATGTACCTACATATAATACCACGAAATATATTTAGGTTCCACCATCATATCTCGAGAACGCGATATCACAACTTAGAAACATCACTGGAGTGAGAGAGCTCTCGTATTGGGAGAGACTAAAAAGTTGGGACTGTACAGTGTTCAGAGAGGGCACAAAGGTTTCTGATACTGCACAATTTCAAAGCATCCATAAGCTTTGTCCCAACCTGATTTTAGGGTCAATTGTAGCGACTGCAGAGGTCAATGTCCGTTTTGAGATCATCTTCAAGCCCAAAGAATCCAGGCTAGTTCAACAATAATGGGCCGTCGTACGGCGTCTGGAGTGGGCCGCGGTGGGCCGTCTTGTCGCACGTGCACGTACCCGGCACCCTCGACTGACCAAGGCACGTGGCAGGGGATCACCTCGAGGAAGGACTCCAGAGACTCACAGAGGTGCTTGACGAAAGGATGCTCACAAAAGTGTCTGAAGGAGTTGGAGTAAGGCACTCACACTGGGAGCCTTAAGGGGCCGAAAATCAACTTGGCCGCTGATTGGCCGCCACCCTCACGCCACGCAGAGTGAAGACCAGGAGGGTAAGCAGGAGCTCATCCATCCAAGCACCCCGCGTTGCAGAGCTTGGCTTGAGAGATGCCTTGAGGGACTGGTGCATCCTCTCCACCATGCCATTGGCCTGTGGATGGTAGGCAGTGGTGTGGGAGGCTGAGATGCCGAGGAGGGCGTACGAGACGTCCAGAGCTCGCTCGTGAACCGGCGCCACAATCTGTGGTGAGGTCGTTGGGTGTGCCATACCTGGCGATCCAGTTGCGAATGAGGCGCGGGCCGGTGGCCCTAGATGCATCTGGGAGGAGGACGGCCTCCACCCATCTGGTAGCTCAATCAATGACAATGAACAGTAAATGTTAGCCTCAAGTTATATTCTAGTCACCAATATCAACTTACATTGATCACTCCTCCTGCTCTACCATCATACTCGCCATAGACATTTTCTCTTATATATAATACCTCCACAATGATCAATAAATATCTAGTCAACAGCCACCATCCGGCAATCCTACACCTCAGAGATGGGAACACGGCCTACAAATCCACATGGAGGCTGACGAAACGGCGGTCTGGCGGGGGACGGCGGGTCAAGGGCGCGCGGGTACATTACCGCCATCTGGCCTTCTGGCAAGGAAGGACCGGCACCACTCCTTAACGTCCTCTGACAAGGGGCCAAAAAACCTCTGAGCCCGGGAGCACGATCCGGGACCAGCGTGGGAGAGGCTGTCAAGAGTCAAAGATGCTTCTCCTAAAGGCCGCAGGGACAAGGGGCGGGGCATCCCTGGCTGACGCCGAAAACAAGCTAAGCTCCAAGCACAGACACGTACACCAGCTTGAGACTCGGAAAGTCAACCTGAACTCATTGATGGGCGGCTGTGCCACTGCCATGGCCGCGTAATCGACAAAGGGACAAGGGTGGCCGCAACCCGCGGGCAGCTGCCAAACATGAGTAGTCCGGAGGTGAGATGACCTGGCTCGCTCCTGGAGAACAGGTGGATGGGAGAGGGCATTGGCCAACACGTTGTTCACGCCCAAAATGTGGCAAATGTTGTACATGAACTCAGCAATGAAAACAAGGTGGCGAGTCTGGTGAGGACTCTTTTCCGCCGAGCTCTGGAGTGTGAACGTGAGGGTTTGTGATCTGTGAGACAGTGAACTTGCACCCCTCCATGTACGGCCTGAACGCTCTTATTGAGATGTAAATGGCCATCAACTCTCAATCAAAGGCTGAGTACTTGACCTTAGCTGGCAAGAACCATTTCGAGAAAAACGCCAGGGGGCACCACTGGCCGTACTTGCCCTTCTGGGCGTACTCCACACCAACTGCGAGGTTGGAGGCGTCGACGTGGATGGTAGTCTCAGTGTTTGGGTCCAGAAACCGGAGGAGTGTGACGTCTGCAATTGTGTTCCTGACAGCATTGACGCAATCAAGGAAGTCAGCCAACTTTGAAGTCCTTCTTCATGATGGTTGTGGCCGCGCGGAGTGGACCCTAAGTGGGGAGCAAGACAGGGAAAGAAGTGGCGATAAAAATTAACCATCCTCAAGAACCTCTGAACCTCCTTCTTGTTCGTTTTTTTTGCGGTTCACCCCAATGCCTGCCTGAGCCAGACAACTCAGAACCTGACAAAGATCTCTCTCACGCTCCTCCTTGTTTCCTGACGCAATAGAAACATCATGAAGATAAATGAAAACGAAATGGAGATTGCAAGAACGTGGTCCATGAGGCGCTGGAAAGCCAAGGGCATACACAAGAACTTGAAAAGGAAAAATAGGTTAATGATAGCGGCCTTGGGAATGTCTTTGTCGGCCATTGGGATCTGGTAGAAACTCTTAACCATGTCTACTACAGAGAATACCTGCTACCACGTAGCCGTGCGGCTAAATCCGCATTTGAGGAAGCTGGTACCTTTCATCCTTTGGTGGCACATTCAATGCCTGGTAGTTGCCACAACAGCGCCAGCCCCTGTCTGACTTCCTGACGACATGGAGGGGTGAACTCCAGTGCCAGTTGAAATTCCGGCAGAATACCCGCGTTTCTCTAGCAAGTCAACTCAGCCTTCCACTTCTTGCCTTCAAGACAGCAGGCTTGGGCGTGAACAGGTGGACCCTCAGTTGGTACGTAATGCCGCACGCCATGTGCTACGGAGGGGGCGTCAAAGGCACAGGTTATGACGGTGGGAAAATCGTCCAGGATCTTGAGGAAGAGCGGTTGTCCGACGAGATTTTGAGGAAGCGGGGGTTGCCCAATGAGACCGCTCTGATGCTGGTGTTGGCGGAGTAGAATTTTGTCTCCACCAGTACCCTGCCATGGAGATCGATGGCCAAATCCTGAGAGATGAAGAAATCTGCTCCCAGGATTGTTTGGGGCCACAATCAGCCAACCAGATATTCCTGGCGTATAAGGTGGGTGATGACAAGTGGACTTTCCTCCCACCAAATTGACCTCACCTGGTTGTTCCCTGATGGGTTCTTTTAAATGTGCGCACGTATGGGTCCGGGCATCCGTGTCTTGGCAGCCTTCTCTCGGGGCAGTTCCAACGCCACAACCATCTCCGGGTACGCCAGCTGGTGTGCAGAACTTTAGGGTTGGCATTGGTCTTATTGAAGAAGGATGTCAAGATGGATGTGTGGCCAAGTAGGAACTCCTTGAGCTCCTCCTGATCACCATGGGGCTGGTCCTCCTCTGCAAAGGACTCTGCGAGTAAAGATGTCTGGGCGGTGTTGAAGCCCCAATCCCCTCCCTAGTCCCACTCGCTTGATGACAGCATCTGCCTCCTTGCAGAGTTCGTCAATGGACATCTGGTGAAGGAGGTGGTGGCGAGTTTCTCCTTAACCTGCATCAGTATGTTCTGAATGACAAACGCCCGCAGCATCTTACCGCCACTGCGGCAGGCCTTGCACTTGTGCTGCGCGCAGGCAGAGTCCCTGCAGTCCTCCTCCTGGATCAACCCTCTGACATGACGTAGGAACCGGTGGCGTTCCTCTTGCAAAACCTGCTGATGGCAAACAAGGTCTCCTCCCTCCTTGTCTTGGTTATGGCATAGATCTCCATGATGGCAGACTTGAGGGTCTTGTAGGCGTTGGTGGAGGGCGGGTTCTCTATCAGAATTTTTTGACCATTGCTGAATTGCCGATTTCATTATCTGTTTAATCAGTTTTCCAATATGTGCCCACCACTGTGGTTGTTGCTCGTTGTCCACTGTCCCGCAGTGGTCTGCGCGCATTTTCCTTCCTACTACCCATTTGGAGTCCTTGTCAACCCCACCTCCTCCTCTTCACAATGTAGCTTACTGCTGCTTCCGTGTGTCCCTAAAGTGTAGTTTAACCAAACTTTGAAACGATCATCTATTTCGACCCTAAAAAAGGATACATAGGTATACAAACAGCGGAAAAATGACGAAGACAGCTAGAGATGACTCGAGTCTTGATATCGAGCTGTTGATAGATGGAAACAAAGGAGAAAGATTCGACTCAATAGCTAGAATTGGTAAAGATGGAAATGAATTAAGAGACGGTCGCTTCACAACAATCATTTTCTAATTAAAAGATCGAGCAAAAAATCTTGCTCCCATTCCAGTGGCCCAAAGGCCGCCAATCCACGGGATGGTTATTGATTTGTTCAATGAATTAGGGAAGACGTGGGGGAGAGTGTGGCAATCCAAATACCTTCCGACCTATTTGCTCATTTGAAATGGCAATTTCAAGAGAGGAACCTTTTGTGTGGAGGATGTCGTCTTGGTTGTGGACAATAATTTGCCACGGGGGAGTGGCGTTTGGGTGTTCATCTCGCAGGTGTGCCCGGGAATTGATGTCTTGGTCAGGAAAACTAAAGTGTGCACCCACAAGGTGGAGACCCTTCGTCCTGTAGTCAAGCTCGTCCCCTTGAAGAGAGCCAAGTAATCGATTGACAGTGGTGACCCACTGCAGGCGAGTGCACCGGTTGGAGGAGATGATCAAGGGTAATGTGCGAATGGTGAACTCATCTCATTCATAGTTAATTGTTAGGGTTTTCAATTGTCCCTTTTAAGGGAATTGATGTTTTTCCACTCAGGAGTCTTCATGCAAATTTAATTTTTTTACCAATGTAAAGACAGGATTCAATGCAAAGAGCAAGAACATCTTGAAAAACAATTGTCTAGCAATTTTGACCTTAAAATCACCATTTATACATGAATATTTGAACAGAAAACACTTTTTTTCACTTTTTTATCACTTTTTGCGCTTTCAAGGAGGTAATCAGACCATAGAGGAAGCAAGGCCTAGAGAGTGCAGTGCGATTGGGGCTAGCCAGGTGGACTCGTTTTTTAGAGGTGATGGGTAACAGGTGAAAGGCTGTAAGAGTTAATGAGTTTTAGTAAGGGTATGGTATCCGATTTTTCGATTGGCTGGAGTTGCACTGTCCCCTGGTTACCTATTGCAGTAAAAAAACTCAGCAAGCTCGACCTTTCCTCTTCTATGTTACTTCTTCTATGATGAAGCAATGGGGGACGATATATTTTTTTTTGGTTTGGTTTGGTTTTTCACGGGCTTTTCTAACCGCTACAGGGAATGAAATCCCCAGTACTGAGAACCAATTTTATTCTCCACAAAGGTCGAGGAAGTCGTGCGACTTACTCCTTGCCTAAGAGATATTTGCCTGGATTTAAGCATGTGGCGGAGACCTGTTTTCCTTGATACTCGATAATGTTGGCAATCAATCGCACCAATATTGGAGTGCTAAGCCTTAAATCCGGTTACGAAGAGGACGCAATTCTGGCCAGCCTTCCTTGGGATAAGGTCAACATCAGTTTGGTGGCGGTTCCAGTGACTCATTTTGTGGACCGAGGAGCAGCAGTTCGAAAAACATTAACACGCAATAATTATGAAGTCGTCGCACTAGCCATGGGCAAATTCGACATCATCGCCGTTAAAAAACCTGAACGAAAACCTTAATGAGAACAATAAAATCACTTGTTATGGTCTATCACAACCAACGACGTGGATGATAATGAATGGCAAGAAGTGCCCTGAAGTCAAAGAAAAAATAAGGCTAAAACTCCTGAATGAGTCACTTTTCAGAAACTTGATGCATTGTTCACGTGGGCTAAAAGGCCTGTTTTACTGAATCCAAAAACATTCTCAGAAGTAAAGCTTTTTCTGCGTATTCAAGAAATAGATTAAGTCAGGTTTTAATATTTAATTCAAGTTAACTTTAATCTATTTTGCCAATAAATGCTCAAGGGTTTTTAGCCATAAGTGCATTTTATGAACCTGTCAGACTTGTGCAGCGCTGTGGCATCTGTGTCCATTTCCTATAAGAAAGAAGATATGATTGAAGAAAAAAATATGAGCCAGATGTTTTGATTGGAAGCCCATCTGTCTTTCTCCGATGCCATAACCCGGAATCGATCATTATTTGCTTGACAAAGAAAAGTTTGACGTTGGAGTAATGCTGTAAAAGTTCTCCGCCAATATTCATGGATTTTGCCTTAAGCCCTCTGCGTGCTCTTACAGACCATGAGTGCTATCTTTCTAATTTTTTTCACAACAAAGAAGTTCTAGTGATTCCAAGTTTGATACAATCTGCCCAAAAATTAAAGTCAGTGGGTTTTCAGCCGTCGAAAAGCGTTATTTTGGCGAGCCTTAGGGTTAAGAGTAATGTGACGTTAGATCTGTCCAAGGACACCAAAGCAAGGAAACGGTACCTTTTTGTGATCACCAAACCTTTCCCGCCAAGTAAAGCCTAAACTTTTGCTGCTGGAATTTTTGAATGTCAATTATTGGCATAATCATTGGACAAAATATAAGACTAATATCATTTTTGTAACCATTGATGGTATGAGCTTAAAACCAGACACGTAAATATACTTAAAATGACTTTAAACATGTCTTAAAGTACCACAACTAAAAAGTCTTTGTTAAGTTTCCTTGATAAAGCAAGAATTTGCTCAAAACACAATCAGTCAATACTCTTTTGCTAGTAATATTATTTGTAGAAAATTGCTTCAGAAACATATTGAGCAAATTTCAAGCAATTTGACGCGTTTGTTATGAAACTATTGTTCTCACTCTGAGAATGGCCCTCAACCCAAAAGTAGACTTACTGTAGCTCTGAGCTACATATTGTTCTTTAAACTCATTGGATGCTTCATAATCATCAAATAATAATTTTCAGAGATATAGCATCTGTTTTATTTGACTATTTCGGTATCTTGGATGCTTTTGCAAGAAAAACAATTTATTGGAGTCCAAAGTTCAAATTGAGATCTTGTCTACTGAACTTTGGTATTACTCTGTCCCCCTTAAATAATGACTGCTGTGGCGACTAATTATGCGTGACCTACTTTCTCGTTGTTTAATTTATGTGCCAACGCAAACCAGAAATACACTTTGATCTTAACTCTTGATCAGACTACATGTCTTCCGTCTTAACCCACTCGATATGATCATGCGATGGCGCAGTTGGTTAGTACGAATCTATGAAGTACTTCCCGTCTACGGCTCATCACTGATCCTCTGATCCGAGACCTGTGGTCCCGATACATGTATATGTTATCGACGTGTTCACCGTATACTTTTGTGTGAGGAATTGTGTGAGAACCACCTGTGTGAGAATCACCTCCTTCAACTCCCATCCATCACGATTTGTGGTGTTGATCGTGGACCGTCAATTTCCCGGGGTGACAATTCATCGTCAAATCCGCCTATCCTCTCAGTCTTTCTCCGTCATGTCTGACCAAGAAGCTATTCAGGTTTTGAAAGCCAGCCGTAAGGGCTTCAAGGCCTCTCTTACACAAGCGAGGAACGTGGCTGAATCTGCTTTTAGCAACTATGTCGAGGGTGAGCATCCAACATTGTTGGAAAGATTTGTCGACCATTGGGACAAACAACTACAAAAATATCTGAATTTAGAGGATCAGATCATCTGCCTGCCATCTTGCGTCTGATACGCAAGATGCAGATCCGGCCGTGGAGGAAAATCTTCAGGCTTTCTTCAAAGCCAAATCAAAGTTGATTGGGTTCCGGAAAGATGTGGAGGCTTCCATCCTCCGAGCTGAGGTTATTGATTGTCCTCAAAGTGCTCGTGGATCTGGGCAGAGTTCTTCTCTCCCTAGAATTGACGCAAAGAAGCCACCCTTACTCCAAGAAGACACTGATCACAAGAGGTTTATCAGATGGCGTCGGTTATGGGTGAATTACTCCAATCTTATATGTTTAGATCAAAGAGACCAGTCTATCCAAGTTGGCCTCTTATGGGAATGCTGTTCCTCGGGATTCTTGAGGGTTATCCAACATACATTAGACATCAAACAAGACACCGGTCGTGACGTGGTCGAAATCTTGGATTTGATCCAGGAGCATCTCCAAAGCCTGAGGAATGTCCACCTCAATATGCGCGATCTTCTGGCTGTGCAGCAGAAGGATGGTCAGGATTACACCTCTTTTTGCAATTCCCTGCGTGAATTGGCCAATTATGCCAACACTGTAAAGATAACGGAAGACCGTCTCCCCATAGCTTTATTGTTACAGGGGATGAGGACTGACGGTGATAAAGCCAGGATCATGGAGCGCAATCCCACCACTTTCAATGAGGCCTGAAAGTTCTTTCTAGAACTTGAGACCAACTGCCGCGGAGTCTGTGGGTTTCATTCCCAATCTCCTATCCAAGAAGTCCGTGCCCTGGATCAAGTGGGCCAAGTGGCGAAATCCAACTATAAGAAGAAAGGTGGAAAGTCTGGTAAGATGCTTTTGACAAAATCAGGGCATCCAGAGAAGTGTCCGCTCTGTGGTCTTACCAAGACACATTCTCGTGACAATTGTCCAGCTTTAAAGTCGACGTGTTACGGATGTGGCCAAACGGGCCATTGGCAGCCCGCGTGCCGCCAGAGAGGTGCGTCACGAGACAAGAAGAAGGCAGGTGGTTTATATCTTCTGGTGGCAACGTGGTCTCAACAAGAGAGTGGCAACCGGATTGATGTGTTGGTCTCTCCTCACCGATTGTCCAAGTCTGTCAATCCCCGATTTTGTACCGACACAGGAGCCGACGTCATTATAGTGGGTATGAACCAATTTCGGAATTCAGATCTTTGCCAATTGACATCAATTGAACAATGTCTATGGAACTCCACCATTTCCGGTGTTGATGGCCATCCCCTTAATCTCGTTGGTTCATTCCGGTCTGACTTATCTTTGAGCAATGAATATATTGCACATAACATGACTGTAGTCGTCAGCTATGATGTTGACAATGCATACCTTAGTTTGGATGCGTGTCGAGCCTTGGGAATTGTTTGACCAAATTTCCCCAGTCCGGCTATCTCAGTAATTGAAGAGCAAGGCAATTCGATCCCTGATTCGGCCCAACGTCTTTGACAGTTGAAAGAGAGAGAAGAATGGATTTTATCGTTACCTTCTACACCCTCTAGGGACGATTTTCACTTCATTGAAGCCAAACTCAAATCTGTTTACAGCTCTGTTTTTGATGAATCACGGTTGAAACCTATGTGTGGTCCCATTGTTGGAGATCCAATGGTGATAACCTTGAAGAAAGGAGCAAGGCCATTTGCAATCAACACTGCACACCAAATATCAATTCCTCAGATGGCCCTTGTCAAGAAAGATCCTGATGAAATGGTGGATCGTGGAATCATTGAGCCTGTAG
>NC_081444.1:11735337-11737066 GCF_007210705.1 Tigriopus californicus | reverse complement strand
TTGGAACTAGAAAAACTACACTACAAATCAGAAAGAAACTGCTAAAGCTAGACATAAACATAAATGAGCAATAAACTTATTAGGTTTTAAAGTAATTACGTCTTACCAAAGAGCCGTGAAAAACCAAACCTCCATTACATTACATGCGAGATCCTTGAGCGCTTTGCTCGTTTTAGGATGACCGTCAATGCAAAGAAGAGTCTGATTGGTGGGGCTGAAGAGATCAAGTTTGTGGGGTATTGTATCTCCCACAACAGCATCCAGGCAGATCCGGAGAAGGTGGCCGCAATCTCAAGGTTTCCTCCTCCTGAGGACCGTCAGGATTTGAGATTGTTTCTTGGGCTTGTGAACCAATTAGGCCAGTTCTCAAGTGAGATTGCCAAGACCGCGGAACCATTGAGAGGTCTGTTGAAAATAAAAAATGCTTTTATATGGCTCCCCGAGCACCTGAGGGCATTTGAACAGGTCAAATCTGTTCTTACCTCTCCCCCTGTTTTGGGAATGTTCAAGCTGGGAGCCAAGACCGTCCTTCAAACGGATGCGTCCAAGTTAAAGGGCCTTGGGTTCGCACTCATGCAATTACACGAGGGTGAGTGGAAACTCATTCAATGTGGATCTCGGTTTTAGAAGGATGCCGAGAGTAGATATGCCATCCTCGAGGTCAAAGCTTTGGCTATCTATTGGGCGATAAAGAAGTGTCGAATTTATTTGGCAGGTTTGGAGGACTTCGTCGTTGTTACGGATCACAAACCGTTGAGAAATATTTTCAATGATCAAATGCTCAATGCCATTGCCCATTGGCAATCCGATGGATGAGGACGACGATCCCGACAACCATGGTGGCTTCAATCTCCAAATGGCCATGGTCAAAGCGGGAGAAACCGATCTAAATTTAGATGATCTATCTGCTCACGCCCAATCCTCACCTGAATATGGAGCATTGAGATCTTTGGTGGAGAAGAACACTGTGGTTAAGGTCAGATCTGGATATGTTTCACTCTTTAAAAAAAATGCAGATGAATGGCGATCTGGTCCTTCATGGGTCTTGTGTTGTTGTTCCTCCACCTGCTATCAAAAAGATTTTATTGTTACTTCATGCCAGTCATCAGGGCGTGGAACGAATGAAAAGGAGGGTGCGTCAAATTTTATTTTGGCCAGGATTTTCGTCCGACATTTTGAATATGGTTGAGAATTGTCGCGAATGCGCGTACTTCCGACCTTCTCATCCTCCTGAGCCCCTTTTGGCGAAAGACCATCCCTCTCGTCCATTTGAGATGGTTTCGGCAGACTTTTTTTCATATGGAGGGAAAGATTATCTCATCTACACTGATTGATTTTTGGGAATTCCTCTCCTAAGTCGCTTTTCTTCCTGTGCATGTGCCTCGTCTTTGATTCAGGAACTTCGTGGCTTCTTTACCGTCATGGGCGTTCCCAACGTGTTCCGTTCTGACAATGGAACACATTTTGCTTCGTCCTTGACTCAAGATTTTGGGGCGCCATTGGGGCGTGGAATGGAGTCCGTCTTCACCTCATCACCTGCAGTCCAATGACCACGCCGAGTCGAACGTGAAGAGCTGCAAGTACCTCCTTGCCAAGTGCGGAGGGGAGTGGGGATCAGAGGAGTTCATGTCTGGTTTATTGGAACTCCGAAACACGCCTCGATCGAATGGCATGTCGCCATCCCAACGATTATTTGGTCGTCCACTCAGGTCGAAATTACCCATTCACT
>NC_081444.1:11707330-11733656 GCF_007210705.1 Tigriopus californicus | reverse complement strand
AAAAATATATATCTGCATTTTCAAATCAATCAAAATTTCGCAAAGAAATGAATTCCTCATGATTAGAATAACGGCACTTTCAAAAGGCTGCACAGAAGACCAATGATATACTAAATTATCAACTTATTTCATCATTGGAAGATGTGCCCTCAAAAGCATAGTCAAAAACTTGCGTTGGGAACTGTTACGTGTAATTGAGATTGTTAAAACACACCATAATCATAACAAGTTAGATGATTATACATATTACGATGTATCTTTGGGTTTGGAACTCATGGTGCTTGTACAATCCGGACGCAGTAAAGAGATGGGAGGTTTGTTTTCATACTTAATTATCCGGAGAGCATGCCATAACTGACGAGAATAAGGAAGAGTGAATGGTCAAATTAATTAAATGCCCGGGAGATTTCACATGACAAGGGTGACTAGTTTTACACGATTGATCAACATCTAACAGATCTTGAAAGCCTTCTTTCTTCATTTAACCCTCATTTGCACGTTTTCATCCCTTGTTTGTCATTAGTGTTACATGCAATATCTTCAGGTTCTTGGCCGCTATAGTAAATTCTGACCCTGGGAAAAAGTTAGAATTAAAAAACAATGGACTCATTATCAGATGATGAGCCAAATATCAAGTGAGCTATATAACCGGTCATCAGAGACTAATCTACCAAAACAACCACAGGTGCTGTCGGCATGGTAGCTTGCCCTGTAGGCCAGCGGGGCACTATCAGGTGGTAATGTTTTACCACAAGGATGGAGGGAGCACATGCACCCACTCCCCACTCATCTATTGGCGTTTCCTGGCTAGTGCCTTGAGCAGGATTCTTGGATGCAGTCTTCTCCTCTCTGCTCACCTCAGCCATCTCACCATGGTGGTGAAAAGCCTTGTCAAGTTTTGAGAGAAATACGCATATCCATCTTAGCATTTTGTTCTATCTTGCAAATGGATAAGAACCACTTTTGATCTTATCGCTCTAATGCATTATTGCTCCCATTAAACGCTTTTATGGCTCAAAGTTCACAAGATTCATTTGGATATTTCTGCCAACCTTTAGTAGGGCTTTTCAACCACTGTTTCAGTTATCTCACTAGTTAGACAGGACGGGTAAGCCAGCAAGCGAGGGAAAAGCAACTCAAGAGGATAAGAGAAAGAGTCAGTTCATGCTGGCCAAATCTACAAAGCATTTTAAAAGCTCTTCTGGGAAGTGTTGATTGGACACAGCTTGGTCCAATTCATATCATTTAGTTATTGTTAAATTTTGGAGAGGGGGAGAGGTATTATAACACAGTAGTGTTCTAATGCCAGAAGAAATCAATCAAATTCCTTCAGATCCTGTACCTATTCTGGACACCCTGACACCAACGCATCGAAATTTGAAGCTAGCGTTGCTAGTGCTACCGCCTTTTGATTTCTCTAGGACAAGCTGTTGTATCATATTGACAACAGCTGCTATTGTTGTGGAAGATTAGTCTGTCTCTGATGACCGGCTATAAAGTGAGCTAAGCTTCCCTACCGAGCCAGGCAACTAAAAGGGAGAAGTTGTCCGTGACGCCAGAGGTCGCTTGCATCTAGCTTGGTGGCAAGAGTTGAAATTTACAGCAGTAGTAAGAGGGCATTTTTGGTTTACAAAGTGACGCTGCAATGAAATGCTCCCAATCTTCAACAATATTACTTTGTGAACTTAGTTAGACTTATTGCGTGAAACAGACTTTCAATAGAGAAAGAATTTGATGAAATATCTGACAAATGTGTCTCATGACCCCGAGGAAACAGACAAAAATTGTCCCAACAAACCTCGAATTAATCGATTTCTTCACAGCTTTTTCAGGAACAAACATGATATAACCAGGATTTGACATAAAAAAAGGGCTTATAATTGAGCAGTGCAGAGATATACTTGCTTTCGTGATATTTCGCCGAGCACAGTATTTGAAAATGATAAATTTAATTCAGTTTTCAGAATGAAAACACTTCATAAGTTAAATGCTAAAAACAAAACCTTCATTTATGTACCAGAGCAAATAGTGAATCTAATCAGAATAATGCATGTTTCGTACAATTGTCATTTTAAATGGAATGCACAGCGCTTATTATTCAGTTTTTTTACACGTTTTCCTATTTCCACATAGAATACAAGCTTATCAAGTGCAATCAATCATGGACTTCTAGAAATATGGACTGCGAACCAGCTTGCCCCCAAATTAGGCTGCTCTAGGTCATGGCAACTCTGAGCCATTTTGCGAAAAAAGCATTAAGATAAGAAACGTAAAACTCTTCAATTAAATCTAGGTCATTTCATATCCTTTACTTGTAAATTGAATCGTTGCAAAGTTATGCTGCCAAAAGCTTACATATGTTTCAAGGTCGTATGAAGGGCTTAGGTTTCAGCCCATTGACGAATAGGCCACCAAATCTAGCCAGGTAGCGGAACTAATCATGTTTAGTGTTGATCTGACCCGTGATACCCATGTCTTCCGTTTCATCATGGGTTTGGTCCAAGCCCACATCTTAGGCCACGAATTTCTTGAAATATGGACTGTGAACAAGCTTCCCTCCAAAACGGCTTGCTCTTGGTCATAGCAACTCTGAGCCACTTTTCAAATTAAAGCATTAAAATAAAAAACTCTTCCGAACCTACATCAACCTAATGTTCCTCTACGGCCTTCACCTTTTTGGCTTCCCAACTCCACCCAATCCGTCTTGAAGTCCGCCGATGCCACTTTTACTAAGTTCCTCAAACAATACCTGTGCGTGCCCCAATATGCCAACAATGGATGGACGCATTTTCTTTGCGAAACTGAGCCCCTCACAATCGGGCTGGCAAGGTTAGTGTCCAACAGTGTTGAAAACCTCACCTTTCCAGAGGTGATGTCCGGACACAAGTTGTCCTTCCGGTCAAGGACTTGTTTACACCTTATTGTTCTTGACAGAGATCCCTTCGGAGTATTGACGGTCACGCACCTTTGTCCGGCTCCCGACCAAATGCCATCAACGACGGGAGCTAAAACTGACTGATCTGGCCCATCCTCTTCTCTGCAATATCCAAGAATTTCATCATTTACCTCTACTCACCGGTTTATGTACTATCTGCAATTCACCTCTTCACTTTTTTCATGTTCACTGAACCAATCCTAGTCAAATTCATTGTGTTTTTGCTTTCTAATCAACTATTTTTATCAGTCTTGACTAACCACTTCATTATTTCATCCTTGAATCGCTTTTTGTATAAGATATTTATACATGCAGTTATATAAATTTTACAATCTGACATGACCAAAAGTCGCAAGTAAAGTAATTCGTTTCAATGTTATGTTGTCAAAAGGTAATGATGCAGATAAAGAGGCCGAAAATTAGAGTATTATTTAGAGCTTACTGCATAACTTTGACCAGTTCCCTAAGTGTAGTTTTGGGGTCAAAATTGACCAAGTTCATCTATTCCATAAGATCTTGTGGTCGTACAAAGTGCTTCATTGAATAAATTGAATGGTTTAGGACATAACAAATTTTTGCTTTCCTTCGCATTCCAAATCTCTCGTCCGTGATTAAGCCTTGCTGCCGTCTGAGTCAAAGTCTTGGGAGCTGACGGTAGGTCTGGGAGGATGATGCTCTTTTTATAAGGCCTCAAATCTCAATTTGCAAGATCTGGAAGACCATTATTCGTATCTTCACGGCACCTCGTTCTCATGCCGACATAAAATCGTTCTGGGCCAAAGTCATTGACTGGGTTCTCATAACAGATGGGATCGAGTGGTCATGAGGTGGTGGGGTTTACTTCCCTCTAGCTGGCTGAAGAGGGCTAACTTGCCAATATCAGGAGATGGGTAGACGGCCTCGCGCATTGCATAGGTTGACCTCAGGGCCGGCCTCCTTGGCCCTGGTTGATGAATAGGTTTTCTCCAAAGGCGAGAGTCGGACCCACGCCCTCAGAGGATCCATGTCGTGCCTCTATCAACCACTCACTTTGACAATTAATGGGTCACAGATAGGATTAAACTACAATGTAACCCTCTCCCTTGATGTTCTTGCTACCACAGAATTAAATGTTTTGCCACCAAGTTGGCTTAGGCATCTGCTGAACAGATGCAACGAGAGCGCCAAAATTACAGCCTACTGCCAAGGAATGCCAAGTCAGCCTCACGATTTCAACGAGCAGTCTATACATATATAGTCTTAGTTCCCTACTTAAAAACCGGGGTCTTGGACGAATCTTTACTTTTATGCTCTAACGCATATGAGTCCACATATTTCACCCTCGATGTGAATGGTCGGCATATGAACGTGTTCGTGGATCACCTCAAAGCTGCACCATTAACTCTTCTCCAATCCCAACAATACACATCTTTGCGTCATTTTTGGACTTATGAAACTAATATATCATAATTTTTTTTGTGTCCAAAATATGGGAGGGGGAATCCTGTGGCGAGTTCATGTTCGCCAACCTCAGAAGAGGATATTATGGTCGGGAAAGATGTAGCTAGGATAGGATTCCCATGAAATCAAGCCGAATGGCTTATCGGGAAATCCCGGGGTTATTTCTTCATTTATTTATATATTTGTTTATCTTTTTTCTTTATCCAAGTTTACTTGAGTCTGGCATCCCCAATAAATACAAAATAAATCAGTTCGGACAAACACTGTGTGGAAGAAAGCTCGCTATAACAAATTGATGGAGAGTCATTTTCATGCTTTAATTTTTGCTAGTCTTTTTAAACTATTTACATTAGATTCGAACCATTCTTGGCCCATGCTTTTGCCTCCTTTTTGGTGCTGCTTCTATTTTTACAAAGCGTCATTCGACGAGACCAAGATTACACGTCAGAATGCTTGTAAGGGGGTTGAAACAACTCCTTCATCGGCTGAATACTGTCAGAAACCTAACCTCAAAAGAACTGAACAAATGACCGATGATCAATAGACAACCACCCTCTCCGATACTTGGAACACAATAATTAGAACAAGGTGTTTAGATGACCTTTTATTTTGACTCACCAAACACCTTGAAGGCGCTTTTTAATGGGGTGCAAGTAAGTAATTCTGAAGGAAGCGTTTATGCAGCATATGTTAGGTTCGGAATTGACACAAAAGAAGGATCAGTCAAAGAATGCCAATTGTGACTCAAATGGAAAATCTGGGTCCCCATGGTTGCATGTAATCTTCCTTGAAAACGACAATCAGGAAATATCACATCGCCATCAATAAAGTATCCTGCATTTGAGCTGAAAGTTCCGGGACTGAAAAAAAATGAAACTGCAGGTACCTTAACTTGCATCATTAATGTTACATATTTGTTTCGGTTGCATATGAAAGGTAAGGGGAGTGCTAAATGGCCTGCTGACATACCTTAATCGTGTGGCAGTGCGTATTTTTACGAAAATGGGATGTGCACTGGTTAAATGCTTTTATTGAAACAGTCAAGAGCCAAAAATAAAAGGTATGACTAACCTTTAACAAGAATTAAAAATTGCTTTTAGCGCTGAGAAATTCACTAGAAGCACTCAGCGAGGTATTGGTGATTTTTGCAGGTCCTAGGGTTGAAGGTTTGAGCTTACAGCAAAGATGGCCATCACAGCATACATACATATAAGTGTATTGCTCTATAGAGCCAAGAGAAATCCGCATCAGACTGCTTCTGTGCATGTAGATTCAGCATTTTGAAGTTTGCTTGAGAGCGGTCAAAGGTTGTGAAATAAATCAGAGACTGTTCTTATGCTAAGAAACAGGAGTAATCATAGAGTCCTACACTTCTTTTGATATGAATCAGACTAATTGATTGGTACATTCTCCACAAAAAGGTACTTCAAATCAGGTCCTTTATTAGTGTAGAATACGTGTACTTAAATGATTTGCTTGATAGCAAAACAAATTCATACCTTATGATAATGTGGTCCAAACTGGCAAGCAATGCAAAATCAAAGACAAACGATTCTCCTCCCACATCTTGATAGTAGTCGACAGCAAAGTAAACATCTTGAGAATAATGGCCAAATTTTTCTCTGATCCATAACAAGTCATCTGAGGCTATCACGAAGGCAATGTTGGGCCCAAATTTCGTTCTCATGATATCCATGGCCTTGTAATAATAATATTCAGTTACAGACAGCCCACCAAAGAAAACGATATGATTAATGTAGTCCGTTCTTCGACACTGAATGCCCACCAGAGTGATTGGTAATGCTGTCTTCAGGCCCATTCTTTGCCTTTGGGTAGCTTTAATTCTCGCCTTTGTATTCCTGATGACTTCTTTTATGTTCTCGGCGAAGTCAAATAGTTGAAGAATCTCTTTCCGGAATGTGAAGCCAATCCTGTTATCATGAGCAAATTGTTTTGACACTAAGTTCAGTGTATGGTTGAACTTCAATCCCTTTTTAAGAGGGACTTCCACATAATTGTCTATTTTACAAGGAAGCTCGTCGTATGCTGGAATGGCCTTCATGGCTGGGAATACTTTGCCAAATCGATCTCGAACCTCGGCTTTCAGCATTATGTTCTTCATGTCATACATGATAGCATATCCAAATACTGAGAACAGCTCAGAAATTTGATTACCCCATCCCCAACTACTATCGGCAGAAATGTATCCCTCACATTGCGGGCGTTGATCATTGTAGTCCCACATTCTCGGTACTGTGGTCAAATTACTCTTGAGCATAACGCGCCGAATAGCCCATGGAAGTTCTTGAGGCCACCTCAGATGGGACTTCTTGGTATTTTTGGAAATGTTCTCACCTCTAGAATTTCGAAGGGAATGAGGGTTGAAGGGTGTTTACTTTGATTTTGATAACTATTTGGCTACGCTTTAAGGATGCATCTGAATGCTCTGTCGTTGCGTCAATCTGCAAACTTTGAAAATATGCCTTAACTACACCTAATTTCATATTTACTCGTGCTAGATCAAACTTGTAAATGCTCTCAAACCATTGAGTTACGGGGAAGCAATCCTCGGAATCTTCAAAACTAAATTAAAGGATAATCAGATGCCCTTGTACGGTGGTTATATTTTCTGTATAAGTGTTTGCTCAAACGCCAAAATATCTAGATATGTAGCAAGTATAAGTGGCAAAAAATGTCGCTTGAAACTTACAAAACATGCAAAATTGCCTTTCATTTAATTTAAGTGCCAAAAGCTACACTATCCTATTATGCTCCTAAAATATTTGAACGATACCTGTGACAATTTAATTTTCCACATTGTCCCCTTTTGCAATAATTTATTTCGACGTACTAGCGATGTTTTTATTCAACGTCAATAGAATTTCGTCAAAATTCAATATCAAGCTTGATTAAAGTTGCAATTGAAAAGAATGACATCACAATTGTGACATATTGACATTAAGTAAGTTTTAAGTTATATTGCAAACTATATTTGGGGTTTTCTACCTGCTTCAGAAAAATGAAATATTTCCATTCATATTTTAGGCATAGAAAAAGCTCAATATATTTCATGGCATTTGCTTTAAGATATAACCGGAGCAATTTGTTGTCAAATTTGAGGCAAATGCCATCTTTACAAACAAGATATCTATCGTTTGTACATCTATTGATAAAGTTTTTGGAAATGTTACATCTTTGTAGGTTTTAAGTGGATTAATATTTTAATATGAGCTAGAATCCAAGATTCAAGATGAAATGGCGTCCATCATAGATTGTATCCCAAGGTTCACAATTCAACCCCTGACTTATTCAAGTATTCCATAGAACGTATTAAACCTTTTTTTGACACCGATCAAATATGTTATCAAAATAAATAAACTGAATTACTCCAACTCACTTTGATGCATAAAAAACTTGATCAGACAAGAATTATGTAGTGGATCCGTTCCAATAAACATAATGTATTCGATGCCCTGACTGATTCCTGTGTGCTAAAAATATTCCATCATGAGGCATTCTGAGAGCAGTATGATAAAAATACCACAAAAATTAACAATTTCACTTATGACTTATTATTCTTAATCATCAAACACGTTTCATTGAGCGCTGTTTTTCCTTTTTGGCAAATTATTCGACGCAAATGCAGTTGATTGTGCTCGGAAAGTTTAATATCAATGGCTGTCAGAACACTGTTTGTGGCAATCTGCTTGATGGCTTAAACTCTTGCTCTAATCAAGTAGTTACTTTTCTTACTTTAAAATTGATACAATTCCAATAAGAAATCCAATGAATTTGATGGTTTGATGGGTGCGCATTGCTGATGGACGAAGAGCAATGATTTGATTATTGATGATGTGCCTTATTTTAACCGAGGAAACAGAAAATGTGGCGAACATTGAGAAAGAAAAATACAGTGTGAAAAAGAGTTATCTTGTAAAAAATGGTCAAGGTGTTTCAAATTTAAACCACATATTCACGTTGTAAATCAAAATCAGAATTTCGGGAAAATCGAGGAAGGGTACCAACACAACGCTATTTATGTCGAAATGAAGAGCTCCAAAAATTGCCAATTCATCAGATCAAATTGTATTAAATTTATTGAAGTTTGCAAATGCAAATTTTGCCATTTTTACCGCTAAAGTGACCATTATTCTCGTGAAACTTTTGTTTATGGCCTCATAACTTCCATATTTTCGTGAATTTCTTGTAAGCGGACCATTATGTTCTTGTTGGTTTTGTTCATTTTGTTTTGGATTGACTTTTAACTCTAAATGAGTTTACTTGAGAACTTGTCTTCTCGTGAAAAAAAAATCATAAGAAAAGCCAATTGTGGTGACACGAGTTCGGGTCTCTTAACAATGACTTTACTAGGTGTTAAAATGACCTCTGTTCACAAAAAAATATTCAATCATTTTGAAAATTCCTGCCCAGTCTTCAGACAATCATACGCAAAGTTGGTTACAATATAAGCTTATTGGCTTGTCTAGAACCCGAAATGATACAAGCTCCAAGGGCTTTTAAATCCATGTTTTCCGTCATCCTAGGTCGAATGTACTCAAATTTCATACGAACTCAACTGTAACATTTGTCGACGTGTCATTTTTCCCAAAACAAACAGTCATTTGCCCCCAACAATGGGTTTCATGTAAAACTTCCGTTTCTTTGATTTGGACGTCTTATATCATAGCTCAATGAGCTAGTTGCTTGGATTAAAAAATGTTCAAATTTCCTTCAGGTTTCTGCTCCTCGAATCATCTTCGAAAATGTCGGTGTGAGTTTACTTTATCACTGGAGTTGAATAGTTCTTAGTGACTTTGTATTAGTATTATGATATTTGACTTATTCAAATCCGAAAGAAAATTTGAACCAATCTATGAAGTCATCTACCTACGAGTCCTTTGAGTCAAGCAAAAGACTCGAGTCCGGTAGAGGACTCGAGCCTTTAAGTAGAGCTAGGTTAGTGAAAAATACTCGTCTTGCGAAATTCTCCGATCTTTTTTTGACACGCCCATACTCGAGTCCGGCCAATTTCTCCAAAATCGTGTAAGAGACTCGAGTGCCCTCGGATTCGAGTTCGGACTCGCCCCAGCAATAGAAACTGATTGACCACGGTGGTTATATTTTGTGGTTAAATATTTGCTCAAATGCCAAGACGTCTGGATATGTTTTTCTTTGTCAAAGAAGGAAAAGGAACAACTTTTGTAAAATACACATGTTTAAAAGTAGCTCAGATAAGTGTATTAAATTACATCACTTAAAGACCATTAAAATGCATCATTGTCAAAAAAGTTGTCAATCAGTATTGAACATACTCTTAGTTATGTATTGACGTAAAATTTCATAAACTTCTATTCAGCACATGCTCAATTATTACAACTTAAACATTGCGTTTCACGCCTTGAAAAATCGAAGAATGGCCCAATTATGTTTCCAGTTATTCCCAAGGAATATGATTGTCTTTTTCAATGACACGACAAGAAATAATACTTCACCATTTTCTTTCAGATTTCTTTAAAAGCAAAAAGTAGCAAAAAATGTCGCTTGAAACTTACAAAACATGCAAAATTGCCTTTCATTTCACTGAAGTGCCAAAAGCTACACTATCCTATCATGTTCCTAAAATATTTGAACGATACCTGTGACAATTTAGTATTCCACATTGTTCCTTTTTGCAACAATTTTTTTCGACGTACTGTTTTTTCGACTGCGATGTTTTTTATTCAACGCTAATAGAATTTTATCAGAATTCAAGATTAAGCTTGATTAAAGTTGGGATTGACAACTATGGTAACACAGTTGTGAAATATTGACATTAAGTAAGTTTTAAGTTATATTGCAAACTACATTCGGGTTTTTCTACCTGTTGCAAAAAAATGAGATATTTCCATTTATATTTTAGGGATAAAAAAGCTTATTATATTTCTTGGCAATTGCTTTAAGATATAACCGGAGCAATTTGTAGTCAAATTTGATGACAATGCAGTCTTTGAAAACGTGATACCTTATCGTTTGCTCCATGGATTTGAATAAAATTCTAGTTCGAAACGTAACTAAGGTTACTCTCAACATCTATTGATTATATTTCTTAAAAATGTTATTTCTTTGTAGGTTTTAAGTGGATTAATATTCTAATTTGAGCTAGAATCCAAGATGATTTTGTAGAAAAGTTGTTCCTTTTGTTTCAATAACAATGAAAATCAATATCAGAAGTCTTGGCATTTGGAAAAAAACTTTATCAGTATTTTTAGTAACACCGTGTGACGTGATTGCCAAAAGTCGAGTTGATTGTTTTATTCTTCCACACTGCAGCCTCGAATTGATGGGTCAACGGGATTCATTTTTCCCGCACAGAGTGGTATTTTTGATCCCTGGAAGTATCCAGTATCTTTACGATTCTTCCTTCTTCCGACACTTTGCAATAGCACTATTGCAATGATGAGGCCATCTTCGTGCATTGCACCCTCTCGAAGATTCTTTGACTTAAGCGAAATCTTCGTAAAGGTTATTTGAGAGGTCCACCCCCCACCCCCCTTGCGGTTGCCGGAGGCCGGAGGCAAGATAGGTGGCAACTCCCTTCCAAGATTACTGGCAACACTGAAGATGACCAAAAGTTGGATAAGGCCACAGAGCCATCTGTGAAAAGATAACCTTTTAAGCAAGAGAATTTGGCTTATCTATCGCTTAATCAGATTGACTGCTTCCTGTGTGATAGGGTCCAGGATATAATCACCATCCGAGCTCTTGAACGTCTTTGTCAAATGGCTTGCCCCACCCTGTCTTGGCAATCCAAAGAATGGGCAAGATACGTTTGTACGGCATAATATAAGGTGACACATAACCTTAAGTGTCCAAAACTTGGCTAACAAGATAAACAACTTGCCGACGGGAGATGTTTAACGCCTTTTCTTCAAATTGTTTGCACTTTTCATCCAAATCAACATAAAAGTGATCAGTCGCATTATTTAATTTCAAGCGATTGGGATCCAAGGCAAGGTTCTCAATTGGATAAGAAGCTTAATTTAAGAAAATGTTGTTCAATTGTTTAGAGGGGGAGATAAGTCGCTCCCCAGTAACTAAAGGCCGATTTCTATCACTTCGAATTTTACGAAGATGTTTGAGAATATCATGAAGTCCAAACTTGTTGAATACTTGATATCTATGAAGTCCTTCCTTCTAGCCAGCACGGGTTCCAAGCACATTTTAGCATGGTTACCCAACTGATTGAGCATTTAGAGCAAGTCATTGAGGGACTGGAAAGGCATGAGTCAGTTGATGTTGTCTATCTTGATTTTGCCAAGGCCTTTGATAAAGTTGATCATGGCCTTCTGTTGAATAGACTTCATACCATTTGGATCCAAGGCAAGGTTCCCAATTGGATAAGAAGCTTCATTCATGATAGGAAGCAAGTTGTTAAGGTTGAAGGGTCGCTTAGTGACGTACATGATGTCAAGTCAGGTGTTCCCCAGGGTTCGATCTTAGGGCCCCTCCTTTTTATAATTTTCATTGCCCCGCTTCAAAAGCTTAATATTACTGCTGGAATGTCTTTTTATGCTGACGACACAAAGTTGGTTTGGGGTAGGAATGGCCAAGATTCCACTAGCCTAGAAAAAATCTACTCTTGGGTTACTGAGAGGAATATGGCCCTGAACGGAATGAAATTCCGCTCAATGACCTTCGGGTCAACTCCTTTGAAAACTCCACGCGTAGATAATGGAGGTAAAGATATTGAGCAGGTCTCATTTACGAAAGATCTAGGTGTAGTCCTCCAAAATAATGGAAAGTTTGATGAGCATATCCAGTTGAAGGTGAGTAAGTATTTTCAAATGTGTGGTTGGACATATCGCACGTTTAAGTTCAGAGATAGCATCACAATGGGGTTCAATTTGCCGAAGGTGCAAGTAAGGACGAGGAGGACGAGGATATCAAGATTGATTGGGAGATTTGTGTCAAGCTCCTCGTGATTATTTGTGAAATCTGGGGAATAAAGAATCATGGCGTTGATCTAGCACCTTGTCATGTTTTTGGAGCACAGTCGGATTGTTCTGTGGAGCAGGTTTCACATTTGTTCCAGATCAATTCCTTACTGAAGCCCTTGCCCCTAACCATGGATTTGACCTCAGAAAAACTCATCAAACAAGATGGAGAACTTTCCAATAGCGGAGCAACGTGCTCAGCATCGGGGAAGTATCCAATTCCTGGATATGGATAATGACGAGTCAGTAAAGGACGTACTTGTCAAACTCCTAGGTCATCTTGCGAAGTCCATCAATATCTTAAGGAGGAGACATGAATTTAATAGCCTAAAACAGAGGGATGGTGAATTATTTTTTTGGGGGCCTTTTGTGCGTCTCAAGGTGGTCTTGAGGTTGGCAGAAGTCAAAGATATTTCGTATGAGGAACTCCTTACATCCCGTTTGATTGTTGTTGTCTCCAATGAAAGTCTTCAACATGACCTTCTCTGTCTCGCTTGGTTGTAAGAAGAAAGGCCATTTTCGTACCATGTGTTCAGAAAAAAAGTGATGACTAGAGTCAGACCAAAAATGTTTTTTACATTTTTCACATAGTTTTGGATTTTATGGCCCAAAAACATATTCTTGTTCATTTTCATTTTCTTGACCTTTTTCCTTTTCTTCCCGTGATGATATTGTCGCGGATTTAGCTCGTTCTTGTTCTCCACTCCCAACATGTTACTTTAATTTCGAAAGTACATGTATTCGTTTTCAACAACTTGAAGTGTTAACATCATTTTTACCTCACGCTTTGATATAAACACTAACAAAGAGAAAGATGACATCTGAGAACAAGGACTTTATTCAGCTGTGGATCAAATAGGACACAAATCTAATCATTAAGTGAGCAAAAGTGCCCTAAGCAATGGCACTAGACTCTCGAAAAGAATCAATTGTATCCTGTACCATAACATTGGAATCACTTATAAAGTGTCCTAATGTCAAACATGGGAAAGAAAAAGATTTACTTTCTTGTCAGTAGAATAAAGAAGCTCAATAGAACACTCAGTATATGCAATTGTTTTCCGAGAATTTGGCTACAGAAAAAGGCAATAAACAGGATTAAGAATGACCTTTTGGCCATGGCAGCAACGTTTTGCAATTTATCGCCTATTTTTGTTCATTCCAAACCTTTTTTTCTCGATTTTTTCGCACTCGCTTTTTTTGTATTCTTTCTCCTTTTTCGCATATTTTCCAACTTTTTCCCATTTTTTCCCAACTAACAAAAAAGTTCGGCCAAAATGGGACCTGGTTTTTTTCAAGGTCTTCTAATCAGGAGCCAGCATGGACATGGCCTGAATTTGCTTCTCAGGGATAGCTGGTTCAATTACCGGTGCTTGAAGATATGATAATGTAATATTCCTTTTCATCTATGTGTTGCTTGATATGGAAGGCAAAAATATATCAGTCCAGATACAACGTGACATTGGTTGGTTGGTCCACCATGATTAACTTTTCCATGATTCCGTCTTCATTTCTGTATTTGGAGAGGGATGCCCTAGATTGCAGAGTATCTAGAGCACTTGTTAAGAAGGCTGAGGTTTCCTTAGTGGGTGATGTCTCTGAACCATCCCAAACGGAGATCAAGGTGATTCGTACCTCGCTCCTAAACGAATTTTAGGATGCCTTTGACTCTACAACAACATTCTGAGCAATGGCAAGTTCGCCAGTGCAGATTCACCTCAATGATAAGACAAATGCGGAGCTGCATATGTGCACAGCCGGCGGACTATTCATTATGCTTTTCGTGATAGGCCAAATCTGAATTACAGTACGCGGAGTCCATGGGGGACCTTGAAGATGCAAGTGATGAAACCACCGATTCGATCTCTACGTTCCTGACCTTTGGAAAACCAAACGGAAACGTCCGCTTTGTAGTGGATTTACCATCCAAACCGTCTTGTTCGTCGGCCTGTGCATTCATTCCCTCCCTCGATGGACATCATATCGGCTGTCCTACCCGGGAGCCGATACTTCATGGTGTTGGATACTACCAAAGGTTATTGGCAAGTGTCCTTGAGTANAAGTTCTTCAAATGAAGTTGGAGGCTTTGGAACTCGGAACCAGGGCTCTGGACTTCCAAGAAGACACGGCGATCAACCAGGCAGAACAGCAAGTTAGAAAGGGGGCGGAACTATTCCAATCTTGGATGGCTTGTCCAAAATTGGAATCTGGATACGATGGTGGAAAAAGTTCAGTTAGAAGTGAGATGCCGGTGTTCAATGGGAACCCGATCGAATTCATTGACTGGTCGAACATGTTCCATGCATTGGTTCATTGTTCCCATCGATCAGCTGCCGAGAAGATGGGTTTGTTAAAATCAAGTCTTTCAACGGAATGTTTGGACGTAATCAAAGGATTTACCAATTCCGAAGATCACTATCTTCAAGCCCTTCAGACGATACATGGTCGTTATGGTTCTCAACACATGTTGGAACGAGCTCATCTGCAAGCTATCAAAGATCTACCTAGCGTCAGAAACAATGATGGAGGAGTTAGTTTTACTCGATTAGCAGATCAACTCCAAGGTCATTTGCGTGTGGCAACTTCGTTGTTGCCAAGAGGAGATGGGTTGCTTACAGCCTTGATGTTTGAATTGGAGCACAAGCTGGATCCGGGCAGCTTTCGTCATTGGAGAGATCATGCTCGGCAACTAAAAAGAGAGGAAAAAATATATCATTTCGCAAAATGGGCAGCCACCCAAGCTGCTGAACTACGTTACTTCAATTTGGGAAAAGTCAGTGTGCAAAAAGAACCATTTCGAACCGAGGGAAGAAGAACCGTCAACAAAGTGGAACAAGATCGTCAAGCTTGTCGACTTTGCAAAGGAGCTCACGAGATCAAAGAATGTAAATTGTTTAAGGACGCTTTCCCCAAGAGACGTCGAGAATTGGCTCAGAAGAATGGGATGTGTTACAGATGCTTACGTACAGGTCATAGAGCCTTCAATTGTCCGAGGAGGGAAGATATGGCGTGTCGCAGGGATGGTTGCTTGGGTAGTCATCACACTTGGCTTCATGTAGATGGACCTAGCAGTACCTCCAGAACTATGGAGGCCCAGCACAACGACGTCTCAACTCCAAGTCAATACCTGTGGAAAATCAATGCTGGGAGTGGTTCCATTGAAATGCTTGCATGGAACAAAATCAATCGTTGTCAATGCGTTGGTTGATGAAGGCTCTGATGTGACACTCGTGTCTGAAAGTCTCGTAAAGCAACTCAATATTCCCAAACCAAAATCCCATACTCTAACGCTAAATCTCCTTTCTCAAGAGGTCCAATGTCGAACTGGATCTGTCCATTTTCAAATAGCGGGACTGAACTCTCAAACTACCCACAGGATTCAAGCTCTCACGATGTCTAAGGTGTGTAACAATTTGTCGCCATTTCCGTGGAGTTCGTTTCAAGATCGATTTGAACATCTGGCGGATCTCCTCTGGTCGAGACGTCAGGAGGGATCGATTTGCTATTGGGGGTAGACAATCTAGATTTGATTGCTCCCTTGGAAGTTCGCCGAGGTCAAGGTGGGGAGCCAGTGGCAATTCGGTGCGCACTTGTTGGGTGGTGAGAGGCCAAACGCGTCCCAAAAATACGGATGGATCTATCATCCTGGTCCGAACTATCCACTTTACCCAGGTCCAGCCCAACTTAGAGTCCATGATGAAAACACTTTTTGATAGCGAAGCATTTGGAAAGGAAAACGATGTCGCCCATGGACCAATATGGTCACAAGAAGAGGCCTACGGCATGAAACTAATTGCCGAGGGAACAAAGAAGCTCGCCAATGAACCAGGATATGAAGCAAGTCTTCCATGGAGGGGAGGACTTCGTCCGAAGAATGATCCAGAAGCAGCCAGGAAACGATATTCTTCAATTAAGAAGAAGATGGAACGAGTGCCAGAATTTGCTGAGGATTACAGGACGGCCATTGGAGAGTACATAAAGAATGGTTATGCTAAATCAGTGACAGAAACACACGAAATCAACCACCCCAATCAGAGATGGCTGCCTCACCACGGGGTGTATAAGAACCCAAAGACAAGGAAACTTCGTGTCGTATTTGATTCGGCCGCCTTATATCACGGTGTTTCACTCAACGATTGCTTGTACACCGGGCCAGCCCTCCAGAACGATCTGATTAATCTACTTATTGGGTTCAGAGAATTTGACATTGCTCTCACTAGCGACATCGAAGCTATGTATAGTAGAATCAAAATGAACCCGGAAGACGCAAGATATCACAGATTCCTATGGGAAACGGAACCAGGGGGGGAAGTTGGGCTGTTCGAGATGACCGGGGTAGTCTTTGGAGACTCGCCGTCTCCTTGCCAAGCAAAGCATGTGCTTCATCGTACGGCAGAAGAATTTGGCGATCCCAAGATTCTAGAATCTGTCCGATCCAAGTTCTATATGGACGATTATCTGAACAGCTTTCCGACTGAAGAAGAAGCATCATCTCAAGCAAGAACTTTGAAGAAAACGTTGACGTGTGGAAACTTCAAGTTAACAAAATGGATGTCTAACTCTCAAAGGGTTGTTGATTGTTGCATCAATCAGCCAGATCATTCATCTATCCAGGAACCACAACCAAAGATTGACTTCGGCCCGAATAAAGGAAATGTTTTGGGTATGGAATGGAACACAGAAGACGACGCCCTATCTTTTTCTCACAAAAACCAAAATTCGGAGGTCTTCCCATTCACCCGAAGAAGTCTATTGAGCAAGCTATCCGGATTTTTAGATCCGTTAGGTTTAGCCTCGCCTTTCACCGTCAAGGGGAAAATTGCAATGCAAACTCTGATCAAATTGGAAAAAAACTGGGATGAAGATATTGGAGAAGATGAACGATTGTGGTGGACCAAATGGGTAAAGGGCCTATCCCAAATCCAACAAATCTCCATTTCCCGTTGTCTTAGGCCAGGTCTGGCCAAGGAAACCCAATTACATGTCTTCTGTGACGCCAGCATCGAAGCATTCGCTGCAGTGGCATATCTCCGACATGAGTTTGAAACAGGAAAAGTCGAAATCCGGATCGTGCTGGCAAAAATAAGAGTGGCTCCGGTGAAACCCATATCTGTAGCCAAACTAGAATTGAACGCCGCTGTTTTAGGTTGTCGGATCGCGGAAGTAGCAGAGAAATCTTTGAGAGGCCAAATTCACCGACGGACGTTCTGGACCGACTCCTCAGCCGTCAGAGGCTGGCTTAGAGGAACAGCCACATTTTACCAGACATTTGTGTGTAATCGGATCGGGGAGATTCAGACGCTTTCCGCGGCCAGTGAATGGCGTCATGTGCCAGGATCAAAGAACCCAGCGGATCATGCCACAAGATCAGCCATGGCAGAGGAGACCCCGTTATCAGAAGAGTGGATTAACGGGCCCGAGTTTCTTCTCAAAAATGAATCTGAATGGCCGCGGGACATTGAGGTGAAGAAAAACCTCGACCAAATCAAATCCAGTTTCAACACGTTTCTAATCGCAAACACGGACAAGGATGAATGGTACTCTTCTCTCAAAACTCTACAGGAAGCTCTGGACAAATTGAATCCAAATCAAGACAAGTCTTATGGAATGATGGAACTCATACGAGAGGCCCAGAGCAAATCTTTTGGGGAGGAGAGGCGGTCAATGATCGAAAAGAAACCTCTTAAAGGTTCGTCAAAATTGGTCGGACTCAGCCCGTTCATGGATAAAGACGACATCATTCGAGTTGGAGGTCGCATTGACCGAGCCAAGGTACCTTATGAGTTCAAACATCCCATTGTTTTGGATCCCCACCATCCACTGACGTTGCTGATCCTGGATGAAGTCCACCAAAAAGCAAACCACGGTGGTCTTAACCATGTGTTATCGTTCCTCCGTCAACGATATCACGTTCTAAGAGGACGCGAGGCATTAAAGAAGACTAAAGCCAGATGTGTGTTCTGTACGAAAAGGGATGCAAAGCCTTTGGAACAATTGATGGGAGAGCTGCCTGAAGAACGGCTTGATGTTCCCGCTCCACCTTTTTCAAGAATTTCAGTCGATTGCTTTGGCCCCTACAGTGTCAATATTTCAAGAAATAAAACCGACAAAAGGTGGGGCCTGATATTTGCTTGCCTCACCACCAGAGCAGTCCACCTGGAACTTCTTCGTGGATTAGGTGAAGAAGATTTCTTGGAATCATTTCGAGTCTTTGAAAACCTCCGTGGACGCCCGATATCAGTTTATTCCGACAATGGGACGAACTTCGTGGCCGCAGCAAAAACCCTGAAGTGTAGAATCGGATTGAAGTGGAAGTTTCAGCCGCCCCGAGCGCCGCATTGGGGGGGGGTGCACGAGGCACTGATCAAATCGGTGAAAAGAGCAGTGAACGCGATCTTGGAGAGGGAAGAAAAGAATCTACGTCACATCAAGGGTGACGAACTTCGATTAATTTTCTCGGAAGTAACGGGATTTTTGAATTCTAGACCGTTAACGGACGAAGGCAACCATCCAAATGAACCCTCGGCACTCACCCCAAATCATTTTCTTCCTCAAAGACCGAACCCTATCATTCCTCACGGCAACTTTCAGTCCATCAATCCTCGAAAGCATTTTCAATACTTGGAAATGATAGTAGAGTCCATCTGGAATAGGTGGATTAGCGAATATCTGCCCAACTTAGTAACGCGACAAAAATGGAGGACAGAATCAAGGAACATCGAAATAGGAGATTCCGTCTTGATCGTAGACGAGCAAATTCCAAGAGGAGATTGGATTGGCGGACTGGTGGAGGATGTCCACCCTGGACGTGATGGAAAGGTGCGAACTGCTACAATACGCACATCACATGGTTCAAAGACACGTCCCATTACAAAAATCTGTCTGCTTCAAAGAAAGTCCGATTTCAATCCTGAAATGGTCGGAAATGGTAACGGCAAGCAAGGGGGGGAGGATGTTGGTTCGAAAGATGGACAACTTTGAGTAGAACCGGAAATGAGAACGAGTTGATGCCCAGAAGCTGGGTTTTGGTCAGCTGATTAATATATTGAGAATGACGCAATAAGAATACACAGAAAAATACAGTCCACGTGAAAATATCGAATCAAGAAGTTTAGTCCTTTAGAAAGCTGTAAACCGCAAAACCAACTAGATCATTCGAGTTGAGTGGGTCTGAAATGACCTCAATGCCGTATCTGAGTTTTGATGTAAAAAGTGGTTCAATCATTTCTGCGACCACCACTGATGGAAGCTTCCAAGCTAAGCGACGCAGAATCCCGATTCTCTTCCGTAACTCGGGCTCCAAATTATTCAGATGGCACTTCCAAGATAGATTTTTGCTGAAAGTGAAACCAAGAAGCACTTTGGCAGTTGATTCTTCTATTAGAGCGTCTTCTATTTGCAATGGCTCTTCCATGGATCTCCCAAACATTAGAAACTTTGTTTTTGATGCATTGGCAGCAAGGCGAGAAGCTTTCATGAACTCTAGGATTTCAGCTGCCGATATCCTCAAGCCTTGACGCACTTCTTATCTTGTTTTGGCCGATGTGTAGCATGTTATATCGTCAGCGTAGGCTAATAACGAACTACTTGACACCCATTCCTCCAGATCGGCCACCATCACAAGGAAAAGCAAAGGGGAGATCTTTGACCCTTGTGGGCTTCTAATTTTCACACTGATAAGCTCTGATTTCACCCCCCCAAACTCTGTACACTGCGTTCTTCCTGTCAGGTATGATCTGATAAGTGATGTCACGTTATGAGACATACCGTATGTGATCAGCTTTGCAATGAGCAAGTCAACGTCCAAGGTGTCAAAATCAGCTGAAAGATCAAAAAAGAGTGCTCCACAGTGGAGACCATCCTGACGAGCCTTTGTCCAGTCATGATGAATTGCTCCCGCCGCTTGAATTGTCGAGAGACCGGGCCGAAATCCGTATTGTGACTTGGGCAATATTCCTCTCTTCTCAAGATGCTTAGACAGTTGTATCCAAATGATCTCTTCCAAAGGCTTACTTGCTGCTGGAAGAATACACACCGGTCGGTAGTTTTCAGCATTGTCTTTTTCTTTCTTTTTATGTTGTGGTAGTACTTTCCTCGTTTCCACACTTCTGGTATTTCTCCTTCCCTGATCACTTCATTTATTATATGTGTTAGTGGAACGGCCAAGATCTCGGGTGCCAGTTTTAGAGCAACTGGTGCAATCCCAAAAATGTCTGGGCACTTCTACAACTTCATCGTATGTATTGCCTTGATGATATCCCTCTCCTCTACAGCCTTGAATGCAAAGTCATTTTTTGGCAGTCGGAGCCGTGCAGGTCTAGTTCAAGCTCCCATGAGGGGATCTGTTGTGGAGGCACCAATACCCTTTTGGATCCTTTCAATCTTTGAGAGAAAAAATCTGTTGAAATGTTCTGCGGTTTCGTTGATGTCAAGCACCCGTCCATTGGATTTGATTGTATTCGACGTTGGTTTGCCACTCCACGTTATTTCCTTGACAACTTTCCAGACCTCGTGGGGATTTGTTTTTATCCTGTTTCTGATGTTAGAGATGCTTTCAATTTGAGCTTGACGATTGCATTACTTTCGAAGGTTCTTTAGCTTCCCTTTCTTATTCTTGCTTCTGGCATTGTCCCTGAGCCGTCGTAGTTTGCACAACAGCTTCCTCTTTCCAAGGAAGCCTTCAAACTGTGCACAATTCTGTTGCCAGATGGCATATGCCGCCCCTCTAGTGGCTCCCTGGGGGCGGAAGGATAGCAGGGACGTGTTTAGGTTCCACACAGACATGGCCATGGCGGGTTGCAGCCAGAGACGGTGGATGGCAAAGATATGCTGTAACAGGCCAAGACCTACACTGAGCTACTTGACTGCCTACAGATAGTTTTTGATATATGCTTTGAGGAGGGTATCAACCTCAGCATAGAAAAGCTCAAGATTGAGGACAAAGTGCCNGAAAATAGGAAACTAAACTGATTGTAAACAACAAGAAAAATCGACTACATTTACAAGTACATGAAATGAACAGACTAAACAATAAAAACAAAATGAACTACTCCTTAAGCCAAAACTACATGAAATAACCTAGAATTGGGATAAAAAATATTGACAGACGAAAAAAGTGAAATACAACATGAGAAAAAAATAAAAGATATAAGACTAAACTACTAGAGATAGGAAGAAATGAAAGCTAAAGAACAAAAGTGTCTTACCTTAAGCAGCCACGCGACCACTTACACAACACAACACACTCAGACCGGCCGTTTGAAAAGAATCAGGAACAACAAAATGTTGCGACTGCTCTCAACAAAAGACGGGACCAAACTCTTTTGGTTTGGGTGCTCAGGGACTTTGGGTAGGGAGCAATTTTAATATGAGACCCCAGGCCTCCCCATAAGCCTATAGGCTTGTTTTCGTTGGGTGCCTTGATGACGCCAGGTCATATCAAGGAATCACAAGAACATATAATCGGGCCCGTGAAATGTTTTATTGGCCCAGTATGAAGAGTGATATTATTTCATTCACTGAGTCTTCGGAGTTGTGTCAGATCCTCCAACCATATCAACCCAGTGAACCACTACAGTCGGATTTGCCCCCGTATCGCCCATTCGAGTCTGTGAGTGTGGGCTTATTCGAAAATGGAGGTCGGACCTTCCCCACCTTTGTAGATTGCTACTCTGATTGGCCATGCATGAATTCCCTCCCAAAGATGTCAAATTCTCGCAGGTGAATATTTTCCAAGTATGAAATCCCAAAGAAGATTTGAACTGATGGCAGACCATAGTTTACATCAATCGAATTCACGAAATTTTGTGCTGAGGACAAGATCATGTCCATCGTAAGTTCTGCGTACCACGCCCAGTCCAATGGTCACGTGGAACCAGCTATGAAGATGTTAAAGAATGTGGTCAAGAAAAACTGGAAAAATGACCAATTTGAACATGAGGCCTTCAATGTGACTGTCCTGAAATGGAGAAGTGTGCTAAGAAGTGATGGGATGTTTCCTGCTAAGTGGTTTTTTTTTGGTTTGGTTTAGTTTGGTTTTTCAGGGCTTATCTAACCGCTACAGGGAATGTATTCCCCAATACCATTAAGATAAAAGGTTATAATTCGTCTATTTATTACCTTTTAATCTTTAAATGATATTTGGTCTACCAACAAATTTGAGTTGGCAGATCGAGCTAGTCCTGGAATGTAGGGTTAATCAGGAATGCTATCTTTAAAAAATCCAAGTCTGACTTGAAACATACAAGCGGATCAACAAGGCCTACGTATTCCCTACGAATATTGGAGGGAAACAAATTAAACAATGAAGGAGCCCGAGAAAGAAGAGAAGTGGACTTCATTGTTCGAACTAGCCTGGATACTCGAGGGCTTGCAGGTGCTCTCAAAACGCACATAAAACCTCCACGGTCACTAGAATTGACCCTAAACCCTGGGTTGGGACAAAGCTCATGGATGCTTTTGAAGACGTACAGTATCAGAAACCTTTTGTGCCCTCTCTGAACACTGTAGAGTCCCAACTTTTTTAGCCTCTCCCAATATGAGAGCTCTCTCAATCCTGTGATGTTCCTAGTGAAACATCTTTGGACTTGTTCGACCTTTTGCAAACCTGCTGAGCTCATTAGAGCCCAAATGGGTGAAACATATTCAAGATGTGGCCGAATAATTGACTTTATACAGAGTTAGCATTGTGATACTATCTCTATGGGTACTAATCTCGTACGTAAACGTGCGATATATCAAACCACACATTTGAAAAGCTTTGCCTACCTTCAGCTGGATATGCTTATTGAACTTTCAATCGTTTTGGAGGTCAACACTGTGGGGTGTATTGTACATCGAGGTTCCGTAATAGCGTGTTTGATTGGTCTAGCACGTTATCATCTGTCTCATCTGTTTTTTCTTTGTCTGATTTCATGTGAACTTGGATCTGTGGTATATAAACATTGGTTATCCTTCTTGTCCATAACCTCGTCCTCGTCCTTGTTTCCATATCGCGCAGTAGCCGTCTCTACATTCCCCACGAGAAGCCCCCTGAGCCCACCACAGTCGTCCTCCTCGTCCTCGCCACCCGTGAAGCCGTGAACCCCGTGATCTCCATCACCATGTCCCATACCGTTGCCAAGAGGGGAGTCATGACCGGATTCAAGTGACCCAACACGCCGGGCAACACCGAACAGCTTAACGAGAAATTTCGAGAACTTATGGCCGCAAAACAGGACCTCATCGAGAAGTGGATGGAGGTCGTTGGTGATGACCCCAACGATTGCTCCGGCCCATCAAAGGCAACCTTGGCGAAGTTTGCCAGAAACACAGAGAAGATGGACGCTGACCTCAAAGATATCTGATTTTATCCCTTCAACATCTCCTTTGATTAAGCCACTGCATGTAACTACTGCGAGACAAATTCCTTGGTTCCTATTGATCGACCTTACGGATCATTATATTCCATGTCACAAAAAGATATGTTTCGCAATGTCTTTGTTGCTTCTTTGGATTCATATTTGTTATTACTGAGTTGATAGGTGCCAGGTCTTGAATAAACTTTTCACTTTAACTTGCTTTCTTCCTCCCTGATGTGCACAGGCAGTCTTTCCCAAATTTCAACAATTCTGGTAATATTTGACCTCTTGGTTGCTTGGGAGGGTAGGCTCTAGACGCAATATTGGCGCGTGTTCTTTTCACCCACATGAACCTCCATTTGTCCGGCTGTAAGAGGATGATTTAACCAGTCTTTTCCAAACATACCAAGCCACCAGAGCTTGGGTATTTGCGATACTGGACGCAGTACGAACATGGGTACTTTCAGTTTCCTCTTTCCAAGTAAGCCTCAAAACTGTGCACGATTCTGCTGCCAGATGGCATATGCCGCCCCTCTAGTGGCTCCCTGGGGGCGGAAGGATAGCAGGGACGTGTTTAGGTTCCGCACAGACATGGCCATGGCGGGTTGCAGCCAGAGACGGTGGATGGCAAAGATATGCTGTAACAGGCCAAGACCTACACTGAGCTACTTGACTGCCTACAGATAGTTTTTTGATATATGCTTTGAGGAGGGTATCAACCTCAGCATAGAAAAGCTCAAGATTGAGGACAAAGTGCCGTCTGCCGGCTTAGTGGTCTCCACCTGGCCCAGAAGAACTACGCCGATCAAAGCTTGAGCTCACGGCGGTGTGGTAGGCCGTGAGAAGGGTAGCTTCTACCTTTGGGGCCACCCCCGGATTAACGGTGTTCACTGACCATCAACCGTTGCTCAGCATCTTCAAGAGACCTTTGACCGCCATCCTCAATCCCAGGTTACAACGTCCACAGGAAAACTTGTCTCAGTATAAGTTTGATGTTGCATGGTCACCTTGAAAACGCCATCTTATCACTGATGCCCTCAGCAGTACCCGGCTTTTGCCCCTCCAACGCCCTCGAAAATGAACTCTGGCTCTTTGCCACCATCTTGATTGACGACGCTTCCCTGCGTCTTATTGCAGAGAACGTGGGCAACAAGAATAGAGCTCTTGCTTCATCCATCAAGTCGGGCGCTCGCCTCCCACCAACATACTCATCTAAAGGCGTCATCTATGGCGGGCTTTGTGTGGAGGGAACCTTCTCCTTGCTCTTTGTTTCCCGTCTGGTAGACACGCCATCCTTGACCTCGTCCATGCCTCACACTCCAGGATCAACAAGACATACGTGGTGTCCCACTCTCCACAATAACATCCGCAACAAGATTGCGGCGTGTCCACAAGTGCGTGGTGTTCCTCCCCTCTCAGGAGGCAGAGCCGCATCCCTGAGGTGTCCTCCTTTCCCTGATCTCAAAGGTCAACCGCTTCTTGGGGTTTCCTTTTTGAAGAAGCTGGCCTCTATGTTGATGAGGCTGTTTGGTCGGCTCTTTTGTCCTGGTTCACGTTGGTGGGGTTCCACGTGCAAGTTAAGTCTGACAATGGGCTCCAGTTTTGTGTCCACCCCTCTGCCCTCATGTAGGGAGGCCGGGCTGGACACGAACCTTCCTCTCTCTATCACCCCGCCAACAATTGGGTGGCGCAGCTGGCGTCAAGGCCTTGAAAGTCCTGCTTGCCAAGACTGGAGGCCGTAATGGTGCTGCCTCCCTGCAATGCTGCTTGAATGGAGCTGCACCCTGCACGTCTACAGCTATTCACCAACTGACTCTTTCCACACCCCAAAGTTCGATCCGGTTGCCCACACCCCCCAAAACCATTCCTTGACCGTGAAGGTTTTTGAGGCCGCCAGGTCCCGTTACCATAAGGACATGGCCCACCGAGCTCATGGTCGTCCCCTCAAACCGCTCCAGCTGGGCCAAATGGTTTATATGCAGAGAAACTGTACTACGAGACATGCGGGTTTTGGCTCATGAATGGGATCAAAGCGCTCACAAAAGGCCATTCATATTAGGTGAAGACCAACGTGGGCTTCTGTTTGTCTGGTACATGTTCGGCCCGCGTGCGCCTGCACCCACTGGCTGTGTATTGTGCCACCCGGCCATACCAGGCCGCTCCCGCTCCCTCCCCCCGGGTATTCAATTCAAAAGGGGAGATGTGGAGTGTATCAAGGTTCCGTATTAACATGTTTGACTCTGCCAGTCTCATCTGTTTTTCCTTTGTCTGATCTCATGTGAACTTGGATCTGTGATATTTACACCCTTCTAGTCCATTAATTAAGGTCTCCGGTATAAACCCTAATAGAGGGCATAGATTAAAAATAAAGCTTACCTTATTAAGGCCTCAAACAATCATCAATTGACTAAGGATACAAATCGCTAGCTACCTCTACTCCCCACGGTTACAGATCAATTTAGGTTGTCTGACATACACCTGGGCCAATCTTCAAGGCTAACTATCCTGCAAAATGTGGTCACTAATCCAGTCTAAATGCGTCTATCAAAAGCCGACCTTCTCCTCTAGAGTCTAACTACTGATTTTGTTTACAAGAGTGATGAACTTTAGATACATTTGAATGCAAATCACTTGCTACC